>NW_026736856.1:0-57239 GCF_949786415.1 Peromyscus eremicus | reverse complement strand
ACTCTGCTTTTGAGAAAAGAGCACTCTTCTACTCTACTGCGTTTCCTATAGGGCCAGAACAGTGAGATTGCTCAGAACAAAAGAACTGTGCTTTCTACACACACGGGCCATATCTAGTTCAACTCCCCTTAGGAAACTGACAAGAACAGTAGCTTCTCTTCAGTCCAATACACTGTACTTGCTGAGAACAGACGCGAGTGCTATTTACACTGGGTATGGCAATGGGAGCGCAATAGTGACTCTTCTTACCAGAAAACAACTCTTGCTCTTAGGACCAGAAACTGCATGTGATTCAATTCCATTTAGGACTGGGAAACAAACTCTAGCTCACCTTACAAGAAACACACTCTGCTTTTGAGAAAAGAGCACCCTTCTACTCTACTGTGTTTCCTATAGGGCCAGAACAGTGTGCTTGCTCAGAACAAAAGAACTGTGCTTCCTACACACACAGGTCATATCTAGTTCAACTCCCCTTAGGAAACTGACAAGAACAGTATCTTCTCTTCAGTCCAATACACTGTACTTGCTGGGAACAGACGCGAGTGCTATTTGCACTGTGTATGGCAATAGGAGCGTAATAGTGACTCCTCTTACCAGAAAACAACTCTGGTTTGTAGGACCAGAAACTGCATGTGATTCAACTCCATTTAGGACTGGGAAACAAACGCGAGCTCGCCTTACAACAAACACACTCTGCTTTAGAGAAAAGAGCACTCTTCTACTCTACTGTGTTTCCTATAGGGCCAGAACAGTGAGCTTGCTCAGAACAAAAGAACTGTCCTTCCTACACACACGGGCCATAACTAGTTCAACTCCCCTTAGGAAACTGACAAGAACAGTAGCTTCTCTTCAGTCCAATACACTGTACTTGCTGGGAACAGACACGAGTGCTATTTGCACTGTGTATGGCAATGGGAGCGCAATAGTGACTCTTCTTACCAGAAAACAACTCTTGCTCTTAGGACCAGAAACTGCATGTGATTAAACTCCATTTAGGACTGGGAAACAAACTCTAGCTCGCCTTACAAAAAACACACTCTGCTTTTGAGTAAAGAACACTCTTCTACTCTACTGTGTTTCCTATAGGGCCAAAACAGTGAGCTTGCTCAGAACAAAAGAACTGTGCTTCCTACACACACGGGGCATATCTAGTACAACTCCCCTTAGGAAACTGACAAGAACAGTAGCCTCTCTTCAGTCCAATACACTGTTCCTGCTGGGAACAGACGCCAGTGCTATTTGCTCTGTGTATGGCAATGGGAGCTCAATGGTGACTCTTCTTACCAGAAAACAACTCTTGCTCGTAGAGCCAAAAACTGCATGTGACTCAACTCCGTTTAGGACTGGGAAACAAACGCGATCTCGCCTTACAAGAAACACACTCTGCTTTAGAGAAAAGAGCACTCTTCTACTCTACTGTGTTTCCTATAGGGCCAGAACAGTGAGATTGCTCAGAACAAAAGAACTGTGCTTTCTACACACACGGGCCATATCTAGTTCAACTACGCTTACTAAACTGACAAGAACAGTAGCTTCTCTTCAGTCCAATACACTGTACTTGCTGGGAACAGACACGAGTGCTATTTGTGCTGTGTATGGCAATGGGAGCACAATAGTGACTCTTCTTACCAGAAAACATCTCTTGCTCATAGGACCAGAAACTGCATGTGATGCAACTCCATTTAGGACTGAGAAAGAAACACTAGCTCGCCTTACAAAAAACACACTCTGCTTTTGAGAAAGGAGCACTCTTCTACTCTACTGTGTTTCCTATAGGACCAGAACAGTGAGCTTGCTCAGAACAAAAGAACTGTGCTTTCTACACACACGGGCCATATCTAGTTCAACTCCGCTTAGGAAACTGCCAAGAACAGTAGATTCTCTTGAGTCCAATACTCTGTACTTGCTGGGAACAGACGCGAGTGCTATTTGCACTGTGTATGGCAATGGGAGCACAATAATGACTCCTCTTACCAGAAAACAACTCTCGTTCATAGGAGCAGAAACTGCATGTGATTCAACTCCATTTAGGACTGGGAAACAAACTCTCGCTCGCCTTACAAAAAACACACTCTGCTTTTGAGAAAAGAGCACTCTTCTTCTCTACTGTGTTTCCTATAGAGCCAGAAAAGTGAGCTTGCTCAGAACAAAAGAACTGTGCTTCCTACATACACGGGCCATTTCTAGTTCAACTACCCTTAGGAAACTGACAAGAACAGTAGCTTCTCTTCATTCCAATACACTGTACTTGCTGGGAACAGATGCGAGTGCTATTTACACTGTGTATGGCAATGGGAGCACAATAGTGACTCTTCTTAACAGAAAACAACTCTTGCTCGTAGGACCAGAAACTGCATGTGATTCAACTCCATTTAGGACTGGGAAACAAACTCTAGCTCGCCTTACAGGAAACACACTCTGCTTTTGAGAAAAGAGCACTCTTCTACTCTACTGTGTTTCCTAAAGGGCCAGAACAGTGAGCTTGCTCAGAACAAAAAAACTGTGCTTCCTACACACACGGACCATATCTAGTTCAACTCTGCTTAGGAAACTGACAAGAACAGTAGCTTCTATTCAGTCCAATACACTGTACTTGCTGGGAACACACGCGTGTGCTATTTGCACTGTGTATGGCAATTGGAGCACAATAGAGACTCTTCTTACCAGAAAACAACTCTTGCTCGTAGGACAAAAAACTGCATGTGACTCAACTACGTTTAGGACTGGGAAACAAACGCGAGCTCGCCTTACAACAAACACACTCTGCTTTAGAGAAAAGAGCACTCTTCTACTCTACTGTGTTTCCTATAGGGCCAGAAGAGTGAGCTTGCTCAGAACATAAGAATTGTGCTTCCTACACACACGGACCATATCCAGTTCAACTCTGCTTAGGAAACTAACAAGAACAGTAGCTCCTCTTCAGTCCGATACACTGTACTAGCTGGGAACACACGCGAGTGCTATTTGTACTGTGTATGGCAGTGGGAGCACAATAGTGACTTTCCTTACCAGAAAACAACTCTTTTTCGTAGGACCAAAAACTGCATGTGTCTCAACTCCATTTAGGACTGGGAAACAAAAGCTAGCTCGCCTTACAAGAAAAACATTCTGCTTTTGAGAAAAGAGCACTCTTCTACTCTACTGTGTTTCCTCTAGGGCCAGAACAGTGAGGTTGATCAGAACAAAAGAACTGTGCTTCCTTCACACGGGCCATATCTAGTTCAACTCTCTTAGGAAACTGACAAGAACAGTAGCTCCTCTTCAATCCCATACTCTATTCTTGCTGGGAAGAGACGCGAGTGCTATTTGCACTGTGTATGGCAATGGGAGCGCAATAGTGACTCCTCTTACCAGAAAACAACTCTGGTTCGTAGGGCAAGAAACTGCATGTGATTCAACTCCATTTAGGACTCGGAAACAAACTCTAGCTCGCCTTACAAGAAACACACTCTGCTTTTGAGAAAAGAGCACTCTTCTACTCTACTGCGTTTCCTATAGGGCCAGAACAGTGAGATTGCTCAGAACAAAAGAACTGTGCTTTCTACACACACGGGCCATATCTAGTTCAACTCCCCTTAGGAAACTGACAAGAACAGTAGCTTCTCTTCAGTCCAATACACTGTACTTGCTGAGAACAGACGCGAGTGCTATTTACACTGGGTATGGCAATGGGAGCGCAATAGTGACTCTTCTTACCAGAAAACAACTCTTGCTCTTAGGACCAGAAACTGCATGTGATTCAATTCCATTTAGGACTGGGAAACAAACTCTAGCTCGCCTTACAAGAAACCCACTCTGCTTTTGAGAAAAGAGCACCCTTCTACTCTACTGTGTTTCCTATAGGGCCAGAACAGTGTGCTTGCTCAGAACAAAAGAACTGTGCTTCCTACACACACGGGTCATATCTAGTTCAACTCCCCTTAGGAAACTGACAAGAACAGTAGCTTCTCTTCAGTCCAATACACTGTACTTGCTGGGAACAGACGCGAGTGCTATTTGCACTGTGTATGGCAATAGGAGTGCAATAGTGACTCCTCTTACCAGAAAACAACTCTGGTTTGTAGGACCAGAAACTGCATGTGATTCAAATCCATTTAGGACTGGGAAACAAACGCGAGCTCGCCTTACAACAAACACACTCTGCTTTAGAGAAAAGAGCACTCTTCTACTCTACTGTGTTTCCTATAGGGCCAGAACAGTGAGCTTGCTCAGAACAAAAGAACTGTCCTTCCTACACACACGGGCCATAACTAGTTCAACTCCCCTTAGGAAACTGACAAGAACAGTAGCTTCTCTTCAGTCCAATACACTGTACTTGCTGGGAACAGACACGAGTGCTATTTGCACTGTGTATGGCAATGGGAGCGCAATAGTGACTCTTCTTACCAGAAAACAACTCTTGCTCTTAGGACCAGAAACTGCATGTGATTAAACTCCATTTAGGACTGGGAAACAAACTCTAGCTCGCCTTACAAAAAACACACTCTGCTTTTGAGTAAAGAGCACTCTTCTACTCTACTGTGTTTCCTATAGGGCCAAAACAGTGAGCTTGCTCAGAACAAAAGAACTGTGCTTCCTACACACACGGGGCATATCTAGTACAACTCCCCTTAGGAAACTGACAAGAACAGTAGCCTCTCTTCAGTCCAATACACTGTTCCTGCTGGGAACAGACGCCAGTGCTATTTGCTCTGTGTATGGCAATGGGAGCTCAATGGTGACTCTTCTTACCAGAAAACAACTCTTGCTCGTAGGGCCAAAAACTGCATGTGACTCAACTCCGTTTAGGACTGGGAAACAAACGCGAGCTCGCCTTACAAGAAACACACTCTGCTTTAGAGAAAAGAGCACTCTTCTACTCTACTGTGTTTCCTGTAGGGCCAGAACAGTGAGATTGCTCAGAACAAAAGAACTGTGCTTTCTACACACACGGGCTATATCTAGTTCAACTACGCTTACTAAACTGACAAGAACAGTAGCTTCTCTTCAGTCCAATACACTGTACTTGCTGGGAACAGACACGAGTGCTATTTGTGCTGTGTATGGCAATGGGAGCACAATAGTGACTCTTCTTACCAGAAAACATCTCTTGCTCATAGGACCAGAAACTGCATGTGATGCAACTCCATTTAGGACTGAGAAAGAAACACTAGCTCGCCTTACAAAAAACACACTCTGCTTTTGAGAAAGGAGCACTCTTCTACTCTACTGTGTTTCCTATAGGACCAGAACAGTGAGCTTGCTCAGAACAAAAGAACTGTGCTTTCTACACACACGGGCCATATCTAGTTCAACTCCGCTTAGGAAACTGCCAAGAACAGTAGATTCTCTTGAGTCCAATACACTGTCCTTGCTGGGAACAGACGCGAGTGCTATTTGCACTGTGTATGGCAATGGGAGCACAATAATGACTCCTCTTACCAGAAAACAACTCTCGTTCATAGGAGCAGAAACTGCATGTGATTCAACTCCATTTAGGACTGGGAAACAAACTCTCGCTCGCCTTACAAAAAACACACTCTGCTTTTGAGAAAAGAGCACTCTTCTTCTCTACTGTGTTTCCTATAGAGCCAGAAAAGTGAGCTTGCTCAGAACAAAAGAACTGTGCTTCCTACATACACGGGCCATTTCTAGTTCAACTACCCTTAGGAAACTGACAAGAACAGTAGCTTCTCTTCATTCCAATACACTGTACTTGCTGGGAACAGATGCGAGTGCTATTTACACTGTGTATGGCAATGGGAGCACAATAGTGACTCTTCTTAACAGAAAACAACTCTTGCTCGTAGGACCAGAAACTGCATGTGATTCAACTCCATTTAGGACTGGGAAACAAACACTAGCTCGCCTTACAAGAAACACACTCTGCTTTTGAGAAAAGAGCACTCTTCTACTGTACTGTGTTTCCTACAAGGCCAGAACAGTGAGCTTGCTCAGAACAGAAGAACTGTGCTTCCTACACACACGGGCCATATCTAGTTCAACTCCGCTTACGAAACTGACAAGAACAGTAGCTTCTCTTCAGTCCAATACACTGTACTTGCTGGGAACAGACACCAGTGCTATTTGCTCTGTGTATGGCAATGGGAGCGCAATGGTGACTCTACTTACCAGAAAACAACTCTTGCTCGTAGGACCAGAAACTGCATGTGATTCAACTCCATTTAGGACTGGGAAACAAACTCTAGCTCGCCTTACAGGAAACACACTCTGCTTTTGAGAAAAGAGCACTCTTCTACTCTACTGTGTTTCCTAAAGGGCCAGAACAGTGAGCTTGCTCAGAACAAAAGAACTGTGCTTCCTACACACACGGACCATATCTAGTTCAACTCTGCTTAGGAAACTGACAAGAACAGTAGCTTCTATTCAGTCCAATACACTGTACTTGCTGGGAACAGACGCGTGTGCTATTTGCACTGTGTATGGCAATTGGAGCACAATAGAGACTCTTCTTACCAGAAAACAACTCTTGCTCGTAGGACAAAAAACTGCATGTGACTCAACTACGTTTAGGACTGGGAAACAAACGCGAGCTCGCCTTACAACAAACACACTCTGCTTTAGAGAAAAGAGCACTCTTCTACTCTACTGTGTTTCCTATAGGGCCAGAAGAGTGAGCTTGCTCAGAACATAAGAATTGTGCTTCCTACACACACGGACCATATCCAGTTCAACTCTGCTTAGGAAACTAACAAGAACAGTAGCTCCTCTTCAGTCCGATACACTGTACTAGCTGGGAACACACGCGAGTGCTATTTGTACTGTGTATGGCAGTGGGAGCACAATAGTGACTTTCCTTACCAGAAAACAACTCTTTTTCGTAGGACCAAAAACTGCATGTGTCTCAACTCCATTTAGGACTGGGAAACAAAAGCTAGCTCGCCTTACAAGAAAAACATTCTGCTTTTGAGAAAAGAGCACTCTTCTACTCTACTGTGTTTCCTCTAGGGCCAGAACAGTGAGGTTGATCAGAACAAAAGAACTGTGCTTCCTTCACACGGGCCATATCTAGTTCAACTCTCTTAGGAAACTGACAGGAACAGTAGCTCCTCTTCAATCCCATACTCTATTCTTGCTGGGAAGAGACGCGAGTGCTATTTGCACTGTGTATGGCAATGGGAGCGCAATAGTGACTCCTCTTACCAGAAAACAACTCTGGTTCGTAGGGCTAGAAACTGCATGTGATTCAACTCCATTTAGGACTCGGAAACAAACTCTAGCTCGCCTTACAAGAAACACACTCTGCTTTTGAGAAAAGAGCACTCTTCTACTCTACTGCGTTTCCTATAGGGCCAGAACAGTGAGATTGCTCAGAACAAAAGAACTGTGCTTTCTACACACACGGGCCATATCTAGTTCAACTCCCCTTAGGAAACTGACAAGAACAGTAGCTTCTCTTCAGTCCAATACACTGTACTTGCTGAGAACAGACGCGAGTGCTATTTACACTGGGTATGGCAATGGGAGCGCAATAGTGACTCTTCTTACCAGAAAACAACTCTTGCTCTTAGGACCAGAAACTGCATGTGATTCAATTCCATTTAGGACTGGGAAACAAACTCTAGCTCGCCTTACAAGAAACCCACTCTGCTTTTGAGAAAAGAGCACCCTTCTACTCTACTGTGTTTCCTATAGGGCCAGAACAGTGTGCTTGCTCAGAACAAAAGAACTGTGCTTCCTACACACACGGGTCATATCTAGTTCAACTCCCCTTAGGAAACTGACAAGAACAGTAGCTTCTCTTCAGTCCAATACACTGTACTTGCTGGGAACAGACGCGAGTGCTATTTGCACTGTGTATGGCAATAGGAGTGCAATAGTGACTCCTCTTACCAGAAAACAACTCTGGTTTGTAGGACCAGAAACTGCATGTGATTCAACTCCATTTAGGACTGGGAATCAAACACGAGCTCGCCTTACAACAAACACACTCTGCTTTAGAGAAAAGAGCACTCTTCTACTCTACTGTGTTTCCTATAGGGCCAGAACAGTGAGCTTGCTCAGAACAAAAGAACTGTCCTTCCTACACACACGGGCCATAACTAGTTCAACTCCCCTTAGGAAACTGACAAGAACAGTAGCTTCTCTTCAGTCCAATACACTGTACTTGCTGGGAACAGACACGAGTGCTATTTGCATTGTGTATGGCAATGGGAGCGCAATAGTGACTCTTCTTACCAGAAAACAACTCTTGCTCTTAGGACCAGAAACTGCATGTGATTAAACTCCATTTAGGACTGGGAAACAAACTCTAGCTCGCCTTACAAAAAACACACTCTGCTTTTGAGTAAAGAGCACTCTTCTACTCTACTGTGTTTCCTATAGGGCCAAAACAGTGAGCTTGCTCAGAACAAAAGAACTGTGCTTCCTACACACACGGGGCATATCTAGTACAACTCCCCTTAGGAAACTGACAAGAACAGTAGCCTCTCTTCAGTCCAATACACTGTTCCTGCTGGGAACAGACGCCAGTGCTATTTGCTCTGTGTATGGCAATGGGAGCTCAATGGTGACTCTTCTTACCAGAAAACAACTCTTGCTCGTAGGGCCAAAAACTGCATGTGACTCAACTCCGTTTAGGACTGGGAAACAAACGCGAGCTCGCCTTACAAGAAACACACTCTGCTTTAGAGAAAAGAGCACTCTTCTACTCTACTGTGTTTCCTATAGGGCCAGAACAGTGAGATTGCTCAGAACAAAAGAACTGTGCTTTCTACACACACGGGCCATATCTAGTTCAACTACGCTTACTAAACTGACAAGAACAGTAGCTTCTCTTCAGTCCAATACACTGTACTTGCTGGGAACAGACACGAGTGCTATTTGTGCTGTGTATGGCAATGGGAGCACAATAGTGACTCTTCTTACCAGAAAACATCTCTTGCTCATAGGACCAGAAACTGCATGTGATGCAACTCCATTTAGGACTGAGAAAGAAACACTAGCTCGCCTTACAAAAAACACACTCTGCTTTTGAGAAAGGAGCACTCTTCTACTCTACTGTGTTTCCTATAGGACCAGAACAGTGAGCTTGCTCAGAACAAAAGAACTGTGCTTTCTACACACACGGGCCATATCTAGTTCAACTCCGCTTAGGAAACTGACAAGAACAGTAGCTTCTCTTGAGTCCAATACACTGTACTTGCTGGGAACAGACGCGAGTGCTATTTGCACTGTGTATGGCAATGGGAGCACAATAATGACTCCTCTTACCAGAAAACAACTCTCGTTCATAGGAGCAGAAACTGCATGTGATTCAACTCCATTTAGGACTGGGAAACAAACTCTCGCTCGCCTTACAAAAAACACACTCTGCTTTTGAGAAAAGAGCACTCTTCTTCTCTACTGTGTTTCCTATAGAGCCAGAAAAGTGAGCTTGCTCAGAACAAAAGAACTGTGCTTCCTACATACACGGGCCATTTCTAGTTCAACTACCCTTAGGAAACTGACAAGAACAGTAGCTTCTCTTCATTCCAATACACTGTACTTGCTGGGAACAGATGCGAGTGCTATTTACACTGTGTATGGCAATGGGAGCAAAATAGTGACTCTTCTTAACAGAAAACAACTCTTGCTCGTAGGACCAGAAACTGCATGTGATTCAACTCCATTTAGGACTGGGAAACAAACACTAGCTCGCCTTACAAGAAACACACTCTGCTTTTGAGAAAAGAGCACTCTTCTACTGTACTGTGTTTCCTACAAGGCCAGAACAGTGAGCTTGCTCAGAACAGAAGAACTGTGCTTCCTACACACACGGGCCATATCTAGTTCAACTCCGCTTACGAAACTGACAAGAACAGTAGCTTCTCTTCAGTCCAATACACTGTACTTGCTGGGAACAGACGCCAGTGCTATTTGCTCTGTGTATGGCAATGGGAGCGCAATGGTGACTCTACTTACCAGAAAACAACTCTTGCTCGTAGGACCAGAAACTGCATGGGATTCAACTCCATTTAGGACTGGGAAACAAACTCTAGCTCGCCTTACAGGAAACACACTCTGCTTTTGAGAAAAGAGCACTCTTCTACTCTACTGTTTCCTAAAGGGCCAGAACAGTGAGCTTGCTCAGAACAAAAGAACTGTGCTTCCTACACACACGGACCATATCTAGTTCAACTCTGCTTAGGAAACTGACAAGAACAGTAGCTTCTATTCAGTCCAATACACTGTACTTGCTGGGAACAGACGCGTGTGCTATTTGCACTGTGTATGGCAATTGGAGCACAATAGAGACTCTTCTTACCAGAAAACAACTCTTGCTCGTAGGACAAAAAACTGCATGTGACTCAACTATGTTTAGGACTGGGAAACAAACGCGAGCTCGCCTTACAACAAACACACTCTGCTTTAGAGAAAAGAGCACTCTTCTACTCTACTGTGTTTCCTATAGGGCCAGAAGAGTGAGCTTGCTCAGAACATAATAATTGTGCTTCCTACACACACGGACCATATCCAGTTCAACTCTGCTTAGGAAACTAACAAGAACAGTAGCTCCTCTTCAGTCCGATACACTGTACTAGCTGGGAACACACGCGAGTGCTATTTGTACTGTGTATGGCAGTGGGAGCACAATAGTGACTTTCCTTACCAGAAAACAACTCTTTTTCGTAGGACCAAAAACTGCATGTGTCTCAACTCCATTTAGGACTGGGAAACAAACGGTAGCTCGCCTTACAAGAAAAACATTCTGCTTTTGAGAAAAGAGCACTCTTCTACTCTACTGTGTTTCCCCTAGGGCCAGAACAGTGAGGTTGATCAGAACAAAAGAACTGTGCTTCCTTCACACGGGCCATATCTAGTTCAACTCTGCTTAGGAAACTGACAAGAACAGTAGCTCCTCTTCAGTCCCATACTCTATTCTTGCTGGGAAGAGACGCGAGTGCTATTTGCACTGTGTATGGCAATGGGAGCGCAATAGTGACTCCTCTTACCAGAAAACAACTCTGGTTCGTAGGACTAGAAACTGCATGTGATTCAACTCCATTTAGGACTCGGAAACAAACTCTAGCTAGCCTTACAAGAAACACACTCTGCTTTTGAGAAAAGAGCACTCTTCTACTCTACTGCGTTTCCTATAGGGCCAGAACAGTGAGATTGCTCAGAACAAAAGAACTGTGCTTTCTACACACACGGGCCATATCTAGTTCAACTCCCCTTAGGAAACTGACAAGAACAGTAGCTTCTCTTCAGTCCAATACACTGTACTTGCTGAGAACAGACGCGAGTGCTATTTACACTGTGTATGGCAATGGGAGCGCAATAGTGACTCTTCTTACCAGAAAACAACTCTTGCTCTTAGGACCAGAAACTGCATGTGATTCAATTCCATTTAGGACTGGGAAACAAACTCTAGCTCGCCTTACAAGAAACACACTCTGCTTTTGAGAAAAGAGCACCCTTCTACTCTACTGTGTTTCCTATAGGGCCAGAACAGTGTGCGTGCTCAGAACAAAAGAACTGTGCTTCCTACACACACGGGTCATATCTAGTTCAACTCCCCTTAGGAAACTGACAAGAACAGTAGCTTCTCTTCAGTCCAATACACTGTACTTGCTGGGAACAGACGCGAGTGCTATTTGCACTGTGTATGGCAATAGGAGCGCAATAGTGACTCCTCTTACCAGAAAACAACTCTGGTTTGTAGGACCAGAAACTGCATGTGATGCAACTCCATTTAGGACTGAGAAAGAAACACTAGCTCGCCTTACAAAAAACACACTCTGCTTTTGAGAAAGGAGCACTCTTCTACTCTACTGTGTTTCCTATAGGACCAGAACAGTGAGCTTGCTCAGAACAAAAGAACTGTGCTTTCTACACACACGGGCCATATCTAGTTCAACTCCGCTTAGGAAACTGACAAGAACAGTAGCTTCTCTTGAGTCCAATACACTGTACTTGCTGGGAACAGACGCGAGTGCTATTTGCACTGTGTATGGCAATGGGAGCACAATAATGACTCCTCTTACCAGAAAACAACTCTCGTTCATAGGAGCAGAAACTGCATGTGATTCAACTCCATTTAGGACTGGGAAACAAACTCTCGCTCGCCTTACAAAAAACACACTCTGCTTTTGAGAAAAGAGCACTCTTCTTCTCTACTGTGTTTCCTATAGAGCCAGAAAAGTGAGCTTGCTCAGAACAAAAGAACTGTGCTTCCTACATACACGGGCCATTTCTAGTTCAACTACCCTTAGGAAACTGACAAGAACAGTAGCTTCTCTTCATTCCAATACACTGTACTTGCTGGGAACAGATGCGAGTGCTATTTACACTGTGTATGGCAATGGGAGCACAATAGTGACTCTTCTTAACAGAAAACAACTCTTGCTCGTAGGACCAGAAACTGCATGTGATTCAACTCCATTTAGGACTGGGAAACAAACACTAGCTCGCCTTACAAGAAACACACTCTGCTTTTGAGAAAAGAGCACTCTTCTACTGTACTGTGTTTCCTACAAGGCCAGAACAGTGAGCTTGCTCAGAACAGAAGAACTGTGCTTCCTACACACACGGGCCATATCTAGTTCAACTCCGCTTACGAAACTGACAAGAACAGTAGCTTCTCTTCAGTCCAATACACTGTACTTGCTGGGAACAGACGCCAGTGCTATTTGCTCTGTGTATGGCAATGGGAGCGCAATGGTGACTCTACTTACCAGAAAACAACTCTTGCTCGTAGGACCAGAAACTGCATGTGATTCAACTCCATTTAGGACTGGGAAACAAACTCTAGCTCGCCTTACAGGAAACACACTCTGCTTTTGAGAAAAGAGCACTCTTCTACTCTACTGTGTTTCCTAAAGGGCCAGAACAGTGAGCTTGCTCAGAACAAAAGAACTGTGCTTCCTACACACACGGACCATATCTAGTTCAACTCTGCTTAGGAAACTGACAAGAACAGTAGCTTCTATTCAGTCCAATACACTGTACTTGCTGGGAACAGACGCGTGTGCTATTTGCACTGTGTATGGCAATTGGAGCACAATAGAGACTCTTCTTACCAGAAAACAACTCTTGCTCGTAGGACAAAAAACTGCATGTGACTCAACTACGTTTAGGACTGGGAAACAAACGCGAGCTCGCCTTACAACAAACACACTCTGCTTTAGAGAAAAGAGCACTCTTCTACTCTACTGTGTTTCCTATAGGGCCAGAAGAGTGAGCTTGCTCAGAACATAAGAATTGTGCTTCCTACACACACGGACCATATCCAGTTCAACTCTGCTTAGGAAACTAACAAGAACAGTAGCTCCTCTTCAGTCCGATACACTGTACTAGCTGGGAACACACGCGAGTGCTATTTGTACTGTGTATGGCAGTGGGAGCACAATAGTGACTTTTCTTACCAGAAAACAACTCTTTTTCGTAGGACCAAAAACTGCATGTGTCTCAACTCCATTTAGGACTGGGAAACAAACGGTAGCTCGCCTTACAAGAAAAACATTCTGCTTTTGAGAAAAGAGCACTCTTCTACTCTACTGTGTTTCCTCTAGGGCCAGAACAGTGAGGTTGATCAGAACAAAAGAACTGTGCTTCCTTCACACGGGCCATATCTAGTTCAACTCTGCTTAGGAAACTGACAAGAACAGTAGCTCCTCTTCAGTCCCATACTCTATTTTGCTGGGAAGAGACGGGAGTGCTATTTGCACTGTGTATGGCAATGGGAGTGCAATAGTGACTCCTCTTACCAGAAAACAACTCTGGTTCGTAGGACTAGAAACTGCATGTGATTCAACTCCATTTAGGACTCGGAAACAAACTCTAGCTCGCCTTACAAGAAACACACTCTGCTTTTGAGAAAAGAGCACTCTTCTACTCTACTGCGTTTCCTATAGGGCCAGAACAGTGAGATTGCTCAGAACAAAAGAACTGTGCTTTCTACACACACGGGCCATATCTAGTTCAACTCCCCTTAGGAAACTGACAAGAACAGTAGCTTCTCTTCAGTCCAATACACTGTACTTGCTGAGAACAGACGCGAGTGCTATTTACACTGTGTATGGCAATGGGAGCGCAATAGTGACTCTTCTTACCAGAAAACAACTCTTGCTCTTAGGACCAGAAACTGCATGTGATTCAACTCCATTTAGGACTGGGAAACAAACTCTAGCTCGCCTTACAAGAAACACACTCTGCTTTTGAGAAAAGAGCACCCTTCTACTCTACTGTGTTTCCTATAGGGCCAGAACAGTGTGCGTGCTCAGAACAAAAGAACTGTGCTTCCTACACACACGGGTCATATCTAGTTCAACTCCCCTTAGGAAACTGACAAGAACAGTAGCTTCTCTTCAGTCCAATACACTGTACTTGCTGGGAACAGACGCGAGTGCTATTTGCACTGTGTATGGCAATAGGAGCGCAATAGTGACTCCTCTTACCAGAAAACAACTCTGGTTTGTAGGACCAGAAACTGCATGTGATTCAACTCCATTTAGGACTGGGAAACAAACGCAAGCTCGCCTTACAACAAACACACTCTGCTTTAGAGAAAAGAGCACTCTTCTACTCTACTGTGTTTCCTATAGGGCCAGAACAGTGAGCTTGCTCAGAACAAAGAACTGTCCTTCCTACACACACGGGCCATAACTAGTTCAACTCCCCTTAGGAAACTGACAAGAACAGTAGCTTCTCTTCAGTCCAATACACTGTACTTGCTGGGAACAGACACGAGTGCTATTTGCACTGTGTATGGCAATGGGAGCGCAATAGTGACTCTTCTTACCAGAAAACAACTCTTGCTCTTAGGACCAGAAACTGCATGTGATTAAACTCCATTTAGGACTGGGAAACAAACTCTAGCTCGCCTTACAAAAAACACACTCTGCTTTTGAGTAAAGAGCACTCTTCTACTCTACTGTGTTTCCTATAGGGCCAAAACAGTGAGCTTGCTCAGAACAAAAGAACTGTGCTTCCTACACACGGGGCATATCTAGTACAACTCCCCTTAGGAAACTGACAAGAACAGTAGCCTCTCTTCAGTCCAATACACTGTTCCTGCTGGGAACAGACGCCAGTGCTATTTGCTCTGTGTATGGCAATGGGAGCTCAATGGTGACTCTTCTTACCAGAAAACAACTCTTGCTCGTAGGGCCAAAAACTGCATGTGACTCAACTCCGTTTAGGACTGGGAAACAAACGCGAGCTCGCCTTACAAGAAACACACTCTGCTTTAGAGAAAAGAGCACTCTTCTACTCTACTGTGTTTCCTATAGGGCCAGAACAGTGAGATTGCTCAGAACAAAAGAACTGTGCTTTCTACACACACGGGCCATATCTAGTTCAACTCCGCTTACTAAACTGACAAGAACAGTAGCTTCTCTTCAGTCCAATACACTGTACTTGCTGGGAACAGACACGAGTGCTATTTGTGCTGTGTGTGGCAATGGGAGCACAATAGTGACTCTTCTTACCAGAAAACATCTCTTGCTCATAGGAGCAGAAACTGCATGTGATTCAACTCCATTTAGGACTGGGAAACAAACTCTTGCTCGCCTTACAAAAAACACACTCTGCTTTTGAGAAAAGAGCACTCTTCTACTCTACTGTGTTTCCTATAGAGCCAGAAAAGTGAGCTTGCTCAGAACAAAAGAACTGTGCTTCCTACATACACGGGCCATATCTAGTTCAACTACCCTTACGAAACTGACAAGAACAGTAGCTTCTATTCATTCCAATTCACTGTACTTGCTGGGAAATGATGCAAGTGCTATTTGCACTGTATATGGAAATGGGAGTGCATTAGTGACTCTTATTACCAGAAAAAAACTCTTGCTCGTAGGACCAAAAACTGCATGTGTCTCAACTCCATTTAGGACTGGGAAACAAACGCTAGCTTGCGTTACAAGAAAAACACTCTGCTTTTGAGAAAAGAGCACTCTTCTACTCTACTGTGTTTCCTATAGGGCCAGAACAGTGAGATTGCTCAGAACAAAAGAACTGTGCTTCCGACACACACGGGCCATGTCTAGTTCAACTCCCCTTAGGAAACTGACAAGAACAGAGGCTTCCCTTCAGTCCAATACACTGTACTTGCTGGGAACAGACGCGAGTGCTATTTGCACAGTGTATGGCAATGGGAGTGCAATAGTGGCTCCTCTTACCAGAAAACAACTCTGGTTCGTAGGACCAGAAACTGCATGTGATACAACTCCATTTAGGACTGGGAAACAAATCTAGCTTAGCTTACAAGAAGCACACTCTGCTGTTGAGAAAAGAGCACTCTTCTACTCTACAGTGTTTCCTATAGGGCCAGAACAGTGAGCTTGCTCAGAACAAAAGAACTGTGCTTCCTTCACACGGGCTATATCTAGTTCAAATCTGCTTAGGAAACTGACAAGAACAGTAGCTCCTCTTCAGTCCGATACACTGTACTTGCTGGGAACGGACCGAGTGCTATTTGTACTATGTATGGCAATGGGAGCGCAATAGTGACTTTCCTTACCAGAAAACAACTCTTGCTCGTAGGACCAGAAACTGCATGTGATTCAACTCCATTTAGGACTGGAAAACAAACGCTAGCTTGCCTTACAAGAAACACACTCTGCTTTTGAGAAAAGAGCACTCTTCTACTCTACTGTGTTTCCAATGGGGTCAAAACAGTGAGCTTGCTCAGAACAAAAGAACTGTGATTCCTACACGCACGGACCATATCTACTTCAACTCTACTGAGGAAACTGACAAGAACAGTAGTTCCTATTCAGTCCAATACACTGTACTTGAAGGGAACAGACGCGAGTGCTATTTGCATTGTGTATGGCATTTGGAGCGCAATAGTGACTCTTCTTACCAGAAAACAACTCTTGCTCGTAGGACCAAAAACTGCATGTGACTCAACTCCATTTAGGACTGGGAAACAAACTCGAGCTCACCTTACAAGAAAAACACTCTGCTTTAGAGAAAAGAGCATTCTTCTACTCTACTGTGTTTCCTATGGGGTCCAAACAGTGAGCTGGCTCAGAACAAAAGAACTGTTCTTCCTACACACATGGGCCATATCTCGTTCAACTCTGCTTGGAAAACTGACAAGAACAGTAGCTCCTCTTCAGTCCGATACACTGTACTTGCTGGGAACAGACGCGAGTGATATTTGCACTGTGTATAGCATTTGGAGCACAATAGTGACTCTTCTTACCAGAAAACAACTCTTGCTCGTAGGACCAGAAACTGCATGTGATTCAACTCCATTTAGGACTGTGAAACAAACGCTAGCTCGCGTTACAAGAAACACACTCTGCTTTTGAGAAAAGAGCACTTTTCTACTCTACTGTGTTTCCTATAGGGCCAGAACAGTGAGCTTGCTGAGAACAAAAGAACTGTGCTTCCTACACACACAGACCATATCTAGTTCAACTCTGCTTAGGAAACTGACAAGAACAGTAGCTCCTATTCAGTCCAATACACTGTACTTGCTGGGAACAGACGCGAGTGCTATTTGCACTGTGTATGGCAACTGGAGCGCAATAGTGACTCTTCTTACCAGAAAACAACTCTTGCTCGTAGGACCAGAAACTGCATGGGATTCAACTCCATTTAGGACTGGGAAACAAACGCTAGCTCGCCTTACAAGAAACACACTCTGCTTTTGAGTAAAGAGCACTCTTCTACTCTACTGTGTTTCCTATAGGGCTAGAACAGTGGGCTTGCTCAGAACAAAAGAATTGTGCTTCCTACACACACGGGACATATCCAGTTCAATTCTGCTTATGAAAATGAGAAGAACAGTAGATCCTCTTCAGTTCTATACACTGTACATGCTGGGAACAGAAGTCAGTGCTATTTGCTCTTTGTATGACAATGGGAGGGCAATAGTGACTCTCCATACCAGAAAACAACTCTTGCTCATAGGACCAGAAACTGCATGTGATTCAACTCCATTTAGGACTGGGAAACAAAGCCTAGCTCGCCTTACAAGAAACATACTCTGCTTTTGAGAAAAGAGCACTCTTCTACTCTACTGTGTTTCCTTCGGGGTCCGAACAGTGAGCTTGCTCAGAACAAAAAAACTGTGATTCCTACACCCACGGCCATATCTAGTTCAATTCTGCTTAGGAAACTAACAAGAACAGTAGTTCCTCTTCAGTCCAATACACTGTACTTGCTGGGAAAGGACAACAGTGCTATTTGTCCTGTTTATGGCAATGGCAGCGCAATAGTGACTCTTCTTACCAGAAAACAACTCTTGCTCTTAGGACAAGAAACTGCATGTGATTCAACTCCATTTAGGACTCGGAAACAAACACTAGCTCGCCTTACAAGAAACACACTCTGATTTAAAGAAAAAAGCACTCTTCTACTCTACTGTGTTTCCTAAGTGGCCCGAACAGTGAACCTGCTCAGAACAAAAGAACTGTGCTTCCTTCACACACCGACCATATGTAGTTCAACTCTGCTTAGGAAACTGACAAGAACTGTAGCTCCTATTCAGTCCGATACACTGTACTTGCTGGGAACAGACGCGAGTGCTATTTGCACTGTGTATGGCAATGGGAGCACAATAGTGACTTTCCTTACCAGAAAACAACTCTTGCTCATAGGACCGGAAACTGCCTGTGATTGAACTCCTTTTAGGACTAGGAAACAAATGCTAGCTCGCCTTACAAGAAACACACTCTGCTTTAGAGAAAAGAGCACTCTTCTTCTCTACTGTGTTTCCTATGAGGTCCGAACAGTGAGCTTGCTCAGAACAAAAAAAACGTGCTTCCTACACACACCGCCATACCTAGTTCAATTCTGCTTAGGAACCTGACAAGAACAGTAGATCCCCTTCAGTCCAATACACTGTACTGCTGGGAACAGACAACAGTGCTATTTGTCCTGTGTACGGCAATGGTAGCGCAATAGTGACTCTTCTTACCAGAAAACAACTCTTGCTCGTAGGACCAGAAACTGCATGGGATTCAACTCCAGTTAGGACTGGGAAACAAACGCTAGCTCATTCTACAAGAAAGAAACTCTGCTTTTGAGAAAAGAGCACTCTTCTACTCTACTGTGTTTCCTATGTTGTCCAAACAGTGAGCTTGCTCAGAACAAAACAACTGTGCTTCCTACACACATGGACCATATCTAGTTCAACTCTGCTTAGGAACCTGACAAGAACAGTAGCTCCTCTTCAGTCCGATACACTGTACTTGCTGGGAACACACTCGAGAGCTATTTGCACTGTGTATGGAAAGGGGAGCGCAATAGTGACTTTCCTTACCAGAAAACAACTCTAGCTCATAGGACCAGAAACTGCATGTGATTCAACTCCATTTAGTACTGGGAAACAAACGCTAGCTCGCCTTACAAGAAACACACTCTACTTTTGAGAAAAGAGCATTCTTCTACACTACTGTATTTCCTATGGGGTCCAAACAGTGAGCTTGCTGAGAACAAAAAAACTGTGCTTCCTACACACACGGCCATATCTAGTTCAAGTCTGCTTAGGAACCTGATAAGAACAGAACATCCTCTTCAGTCCAATACACTGTACTTACTGGGAACAGACGCCAGTGCTATTTGTCCTGTGTATTGCTATGGCAGCACAATAGTGACTCTTCTTACCAGAAAACAATTCTTGCTCGTAAGACCAGAAACTGCATGTGATTCAACTCCATTTAGGACTGGGAAACAAACGCTAGCTCGCCTTACAAGAAACACACTCTGCTTTAGAGAAAAGAGCACTCTTCTACTCTACTGTGTTTCCTTTGGGGTCCAAACAGTGAGCTTGCTCAGAACAAAAGAACTGTGATTTCTACACACATGGACCATACCTAGTTCAACTCTGCTTAGGAAACTGACAAGAACAGTAGCTCCTATTCAGTCCAATACACTGTTCTTGTTGGGAACAGACGCCAGTGCTATTTGCACTGTATATGGCATTTGGAGTGCAATAGTGACTCTACTTACCAGAAAACAACTCTTGCTCGTAGGACCAAAAACTGTATGTGACTCAACTCCATTTAGGACTGGGAAACAAACGCGAGCTCGCCTTAACAGAAAAACACTCTGCTTTAGAGAAAAGAGCACTCTTCTACTCTACTGTGTTTCCTATGGGGTCCAAACAGTGAGCTTGCTCAGAACAAAAAAACTGTGCTTCCTACACACACCGACCATATCTAGATCAACTCTGCTTAGGAAACTGACAAGAACAGTAGCTCCTCTTCAGTCCGATACACTGTACTTGCTGGGAACAGACGCATGTGCTATTTGCACTGTGTATTGCAATGGGAGCGCAATAGTTACTTTCCTTACCAGAAAACAACTCTTGCTCGTAGGACCAGAAACTGCATGTGATTCAACTCCATTTAGGACTGGGAAACAAACGCTAGCTCGCCTTTCAAGAAACACACTCTGCTTTTGAGAAAAGAGCACTCTTCTACTCTACTGTGTTTCCTATGGATTCCGAACAGTGAGCTTGCTCAGAACAAAAAAACTGTGCTTCCTACACACACGGCCATATCTACTTCAAGACTGCTTAGGAACCTGACAAGAACAATAGATCCTCTTCCGTCCAATACACTGTACTTGCTGGGAAAAGACTTCAGTGTCGTTTGTCCTGTGTATGGCAATGGCAGCACAATAGTGACTCTTCTTACCAGAAAACAACTCTTGCTTGTAGGACCAGAAACTGCATGTGATTCAACTCCATTTAGGACTGGGAAACAAACGCTAGCTCGCCTTACAAGAAACACACTCTGCTTTTGAGAAAAGAGCACTCTTCTACTCTACTGTGTTTCCTATGGGGTCCAAACAGTGAGCTTGCTCAGAACAAAAGAACTGTGCCTCCTACACACACGGATCATATCTACTTCAACTCTGCTGAGGAAACTGACAAGAACAGTAGTTCCTATTCAGTCCAATACACTGTACTTGAAGGGAACAAACGCGAGTGCTATTTGCACAGTGTATGGCATTTGGAGCGCAATAGTGACTATTCTTACCAGAAAACAACTCTTGCTCGTAGGACAAAAAACTGCATGTGACTCAATTCCATTTAGGACTGTGAAACAAACGCTAGCTCGCCTTACAAGAAACACACTCTGCTTTTGAGAAAAGAGCACTCTTCTACTCTTCTGTGTTTCCTATAGGGCCAGAACAGTGAGCTTGCTCAGAACAAAAGAACTGTGCTTCCTACACACACGGACCATATCTAGTTCAACTCTGCTTAGGAAACTGACAAGAACAGTAGCTTCTATTCAGTCCAATACACTGTACTTGCTGCGAACAGACACGAGTGCTATTTGCACTGTGTATGGCAATTGGAGCGCAATAGTGACTCTTCTTACCAGAAAACAACTCTTGCTCGTAGGACCAAAAACTGCATGTGACTCAACTCCGTTTAGGACTGGGAAACAAACGCGAGCTCGCCTTACAAGAAACACACTCTGGTTTAGAGAAAAGAG
Organism: Peromyscus eremicus; assembly: GCF_949786415.1. Lineage (NCBI taxonomy): Eukaryota > Metazoa > Chordata > Mammalia > Rodentia > Cricetidae > Peromyscus > Peromyscus eremicus. The sequence goes on along the minus strand of NW_026736856.1, from coordinate 35,853 downwards.
CACTCTTCTACTCTACAGTGTTTCCTATAGGGCCAGAAGAGTGAGCTTGCTCAGAACATAAGAACTGTGCTTCCTACACACACGGACCATATCTAGTTCAACTCTGCTTAGGAAACTGACAAAACAGTAGCTCCTCTTCAGTCAGATACACTGTACTAGCTGGGAACACACGCGAGTACTATTTGCACTGTGTATGGCAATGGGAGCACAATAGTGACTTTCCTTACCAGAAAACAACTCTTGCTCGTAGGACCAGAAACTGCATTTGATTCAACTCCATTTAGGACTGGGAAACAAACGCAAGCTCGCCTTAAAAGAAACACACTCTGCTTTAGAGAAAAGAGCACTCTTCTACACTACTGTGTTTCCTATAGGGACAGAACAGTGAGCTTGATCAGAACAAAAGAACTGTGCTTCCTTCACACGGGCCATATCTAGTTCAACTCTCCTGAGGAAACTGACAAGAACAGTAGATCCTTTTCAGTCCAATACACTGTATTTGCTGGGAAATGATGCAAGTGCTATTTGCACTGTATATGGCAATGGGAGTGCATTAGTGACTCTTATTACCAGAAAAAAACTCTTGCTCGTAGGACCAAAAACTGCATGTGTCTCAACTCCATTTAGGACTGGGAAACAAACGCTAGCTCGCGTTACAAGAAACACACTCTGCTTTTGAGAAAAGAGCACTTTTCTACTCTACTGTGTTTCCTATAGGGCCAGAACAGTGAGCTTGCTGAGAACAAAAGAACTGTGCTTCCTACACACACAGACCATATCTAGTTCAACTCTGCTTAGGAAACTGACAAGAACAGAGGCTTCCCTTCAGTCCAATACACTGTACTTGCTGGGAACAGACGCGAGTGCTATTTGCACAGTGTATGGCAATGGGAGCGCAATAGTGGCTCCTCTTACCAGAAAACAACTCTGGTTCGTAGGACCAGAAACTGCATGTGATACAACTCCATTTAGGACTGGGAAACAAATCTAGCTTAGCTTACAAGAAACACACTCTGCTGTTGAGAAAAGAGCACTCTTCTACTCTACAGTGTTTCCTATAGGGCCAGAACAGTGAGCTTGCTCAGAACAAAAGAACTGTGCTTCCTTCACACGGGCTATATCTAGTTCAAATCTGCTTAGGAAACTGACAAGAACAGTAGCTCCTCTTCAGTCCGATACACTGTACTTGCTGGGAACGGACCGAGTGCTATTTGCACTATGTATGGCAATGGGAGCGCAATAGTGACTTTCCTTACCAGAAAACAACTCTTGCTCGTAGGACCAGAAACTGCATGTGATTCAACTCCATTTAGGACTGGAAAACAAACGCTAGCTTGCCTTACAAGAAACACACTCTGCTTTTGAGAAAAGAGCACTCTTCTACTCTACTGTGTTTCCAATGGGGTCAAAACAGTGAGCTTGCTCAGAACAAAAGAACTGTGATTCCTACACGCACGGACCATATCTACTTCAACTCTACTGAGGAAACTGACAAGAACAGTAGTTCCTATTCAGTCCAATACACTGTACTTGAAGGGAACAGACGCGAGTGCTATTTGCATTGTGTATGGCATTTGGAGCGCAATAGTGACTCTTCTTACCAGAAAACAACTCTTGCTCGTAGGACCAAAAACTGCATGTGACTCAACTCCATTTAGGACTGGGAAACAAACTCGAGCTCACCTTACAAGAAAAACACTCTGCTTTAGAGAAAAGAGCATTCTTCTACTCTACTGTGTTTCCTATGGGGTCCAAACAGTGAGCTGGCTCAGAACAAAAGAACTGTTCTTCCTACACACATGGGCCATATCTCGTTCAACTCTGCTTGGAAAACTGACAAGAACAGTAGCTCCTCTTCAGTCCGATACACTGTACTTGCTGGGAACAGACGCGAGTGATATTTGCACTGTGTATAGCATTTGGAGCACAATAGTGACTCTTCTTACCAGAAAACAACTCTTGCTCGTAGGACCAGAAACTGCATGTGATTCAACTCCATTTAGGACTGTGAAACAAACGCTAGCTCGCGTTACAAGAAACACACTCTGCTTTTGAGAAAAGAGCACTTTTCTACTCTACTGTGTTTCCTATAGGGCCAGAACAGTGAGCTTGCTGAGAACAAAAGAACTGTGCTTCCTACACACACAGACCATATCTAGTTCAACTCTGCTTAGGAAACTGACAAGAACAGTAGCTCCTATTCAGTCCAATACACTGTACTTGCTGGGAACAGACGCGAGTGCTATTTGCACTGTGTATGGCAACTGGAGCGCAATAGTGACTCTTCTTACCAGAAAACAACTCTTGCTCGTAGGACCAGAAACTGCATGGGATTCAACTCCATTTAGGACTGGGAAACAAACGCTAGCTCGCCTTACAAGAAACACACTCTGCTTTTGAGAAAAGAGCACTCTTCTACTCTACTGTGTTTCCTATAGTGCTAGAACAGTGGGCTTGCTCAGAACAAAAGAATTGTGCTTCCTACACACACGGGACATATCCAGTTCAATTCTGCTTATGAAAATGAGAAGAACAGTAGATCCTCTTCAGTTCTATACACTGTACATGCTGGGAACAGAAGTCAGTGCTATTTGCTCTTTGTATGACAATGGGAGGGCAATAGTGACTCTCCATACTAGAAAACAACTCTTGCTCATAGGACCAGAAACTGCATGGGAATCAACTCCATTTAGGACTGGGAAACAAAGCCTAGCTCGCCTTACAAGAAACATACTCTGCTTTTGAGAAAAGAGCACTCTTCTACTCTACTGTGTTTCCTTCGGGGTCCGAACAGTGAGCTTGCTCAGAACAAAAAAACTGTGATTCCTACACCCACGGCCATATCTAGTTCAATTCTGCTTAGGAAACTAACAAGAACAGTAGTTCCTCTTCAGTCCAATACACTGTACTTGCTGGGAAAGGACAACAGTGCTATTTGTCCTGTTTATGGCAATGGCAGCGCAATAGTGACTCTTCTTACCAGAAAACAACTCTTGCTCTTAGGACAAGAAACTGCATGTGATTCAACTCCATTTAGGACTCGGAAACAAACACTAGCTCGCCTTACAAGAAACACACTCTGATTTAAAGAAAAAAGCACTCTTCTACTCTACTGTGTTTCCTAAGTGGCCCGAACAGTGAACCTGCTCAGAACAAAAGAACTGTGCTTCCTTCACACACCGACCATATGTAGTTCAACTCTGCTTAGGAAACTGACAAGAACTGTAGCTCCTATTCAGTCCGATACACTGTACTTGCTGGGAACAGACGCGAGTGCTATTTGCACTGTGTATGGCAATGGGAGCACAATAGTGACTTTCCTTACCAGAAAACAACTCTTGCTCATAGGGCCGGAAACTGCCTGTGATTGAACTCCTTTTAGGACTAGGAAACAAATGCTAGCTCGCCTTACAAGAAACACACTCTGCTTTAGAGAAAAGAGCACTCTTCTTCTCTACTGTGTTTCCTATGAGGTCCGAACAGTGAGCTTGCTCAGAACAAAAAAAACGTGCTTCCTACACACACCGCCATACCTAGTTCAATTCTGCTTAGGAACCTGACAAGAACAGTAGATCCCCTTCAGTCCAATACACTGTACTGCTGGGAACAGACAACAGTGCTATTTGTCCTGTGTACGGCAATGGTAGCGCAATAGTGACTCTTCTTACCAGAAAACAACTCTTGCTCGTAGGACCAGAAACTGCATGGGATTCAACTCCAGTTAGGACTGGGAAACAAACGCTAGCTCATTCTACAAGAAAGAAACTCTGCTTTTGAGAAAAGAGCACTCTTCTACTCTACTGTGTTTCCTATGTTGTCCAAACAGTGAGCTTGCTCAGAACAAAACAACTGTGCTTCCTACACACATGGACCATATCTAGTTCAACTCTGCTTAGGAACCTGACAAGAACAGTAGCTCCTCTTCAGTCCGATACACTGTACTTGCTGGGAACACACTCGAGAGCTATTTGCACTGTGTATGGAAAGGGGAGCGCAATAGTGACTTTCCTTACCAGAAAACAACTCTAGCTCATAGGACCAGAAACTGCATGTGATTCAACTCCATTTAGTACTGGGAAACAAACGCTAGCTCGCCTTACAAGAAACACACTCTACTTTTGAGAAAAGAGCATTCTTCTACACTACTGTATTTCCTATGGGGTCCAAACAGTGAGCTTGCTGAGAACAAAAAACTGTGCTTCCTACACACACGGCCATATCTAGTTCAAGTCTGCTTAGGAACCTGATAAGAACAGAACATCCTCTTCAGTCCAATACACTGTACTTACTGGGAACAGACGCCAGTGCTATTTGTCCTCTGTATTGCTATGGCAGCACAATAGTGACTCTTCTTACCAGAAAACAATTCTTGCTCGTAAGACCAGAAACTGCATGTGATTCAACTCCATTTAGGACTGGGAAACAAACGCTAGCTCGCCTTACAAGAAACACACTCTGCTTTAGAGAAAAGAGCACTCTTCTACTCTACTGTGTTTCCTATGGATTCCGAACAGTGAGCTTGCTCAGAACAAAAAAACTGTGCTTCCTACACACACGGCCATATCTACTTCAAGACTGCTTAGGAACCTGACAAGAACAATAGATCCTCTTCCGTCCAATACACTGTACTTGCTGGGAAAAGACTTCAGTGTCGTTTGTCCTGTGTATGGCAATGGCAGCACAATAGTGACTCTTCTTACCAGAAAACAACTCTTGCTTGTAGGACCAGAAACTGCATGTGATTCAACTCCATTTAGGACTGGGAAACAAACGCTAGCTCGCCTTACAAGAAACACACTCTGCTTTTGAGAAAAGAGCACTCTTCTACTCTACTGTGTTTCCTATGGGGTCCAAACAGTGAGCTTGCTCAGAACAAAAGAACTGTGCCTCCTACACACGCGGGACATATCTCGTTCAACTCTGATTAGGAAACTGACAAGAACAGTAGCTCCTCTTCAGTCTGATACACTGTACTTGCTGTGAACAGACGCCAGTGCTATTTGTCCTGTGTAGGGCAATGGCAGCACAGTATTGACTCTTCTTACCAGAAAACAACTCTTGCTCGTAGGACCAGAAACTGCATGGGATTCAACTCCATTTAGGACTGGGAAACAAACGCTAGCTAGCCTTACAAGAAACACACTCTGCTTTTGAGAAAAGAGCACTCTTCTACTCTACTGTGTTTCCTATGGGGTACAAACAGTGAGCTTGCTCAGAACAAAAGAACTGTGCTTCCCACACACACCGACCATATCTAGTTCAACTCTGCTTAGGAAACTGACAAGAACAGTAGCTCCTCTTCAGTCTGATACACTGTACTTGCTGGGAACAGACGCGAGTGCTATTTGCACTGTGTATGGCAATGGGAGCGCAGTAGTGTCTTTCCTTACTAGAAAACAACTCTTGCTCGTAGGACCAGAAACTGCATGTGATTCAACTCCATTTAGGACTGGGAAACAAACGCTAGCTCGCCTTACAAGAAACACACTCTGCTTTTGAGAAAAGAGCACAATTCTACTCTACTGTGTTTCCTATGGGGCCGAAGAGTGAGCATGCTCAGAACAAAAAACTGAGCTTCCTACACACATGGCCATATCTAGTTCAATTCTGCATAGGAATCTGACAAGAACAGTAGATACTCTTCAGTCCAATACACTGTACTTGCTTGGAACAGACGCCAGTGCTATTTGTCCTGAGTATGGCAATGGCAGCACAATAGTGACTCTTCTTACCATAAAACAACTCTTGCTCGTAGGACCAGAAACTGCATGTGTTTGAACTCCATTAAGGACTGGGAAACAAACGCTAGCTCGCCTTACAGGAAACACACTCTGCTTTAGAGAAAAGAGCACTCTTCTACTCTACTGTGTTTCCTATAGGGCCAGAACAGTGAGGTTGCTCAGAACAAAAGAACTGTGTTTCCTACACACACGGATCATATCTACTTCAACTCTGCTGAGGAAACTGACAAGAACAGTAGTTCCTATTCAGTCCAATACACTGTACTTGAAGGGAACAAACGCGAGTGCTATTTGCACAGTGTATGGCATTTGGAGCGCAATAGTGACTATTCTTACCAGAAAACAACTCTTGCTCGTAGGACAAAAAACTGCATGTGACTCAATTCCATTTAGGACTGTGAAACAAACGCTAGCTCGCCTTACAAGAAACACACTCTGCTTTTGAGAAAAGAGCACTCTTCTACTCTTCTGTGTTTCCTATAGGGCCAGAACAGTGAGCTTGCTCAGAACAAAAGAACTGTGCTTCCTACACACACGGACCATATCTAGTTCAACTCTGCTTAGGAAACTGACAAGAACAGTAGCTTCTATTCAGTCCAGTACACTGTACTTGCTGCGAACAGACACGAGTGCTATTTGCACTGTGTATGGCAATTGGAGCGCAATAGTGACTCTTCTTACCAGAAAACAACTCTTGCTCGTAGGACCAAAAACTGCATGTGACTCAACTCCGTTTAGGACTGGGAAACAAACGCGAGCTCGCCTTACAAGAAACACACTCTGGTTTAGAGAAAAGAGCACTCTTCTACTCTACAGTGTTTCCTATAGGGCCAGAAGAGTGAGCTTGCTCAGAACATAAGAACTGTGCTTCCTACACACACGGACCATATCTAGTTCAACTCTGCTTAGGAAACTGACAAAACAGTAGCTCCTCTTCAGTCAGATACACTGTACTAGCTGGGAACACACGCGAGTACTATTTGCACTGTGTATGGCAATGGGAGCACAATAGTGACTTTCCTTACCAGAAAACAACTCTTGCTCGTAGGACCAGAAACTGCATTTGATTCAACTCCATTTAGGACTGGGAAACAAACGCAAGCTCGCCTTAAAAGAAACACACTCTGCTTTAGAGAAAAGAGCACTCTTCTACACTACTGTGTTTCCTATAGGGACAGAACAGTGAGCTTGATCAGAACAAAAGAACTGTGCTTCCTTCACACGGGCCATATCTAGTTCAACTCTCCTGAGGAAACTGACAAGAACAGTAGATCCTTTTCAGTCCAATACACTGTATTTGCTGGGAAATGATGCAAGTGCTATTTGCACTGTATATGGCAATGGGAGTGCATTAGTGACTCTTATTACCAGAAAAAAACTCTTGCTCGTAGGACCAAAAACTGCATGTGTCTCAACTCCATTTAGGACTGGGAAACAAACGCTAGCTCGCGTTACAAGAAACACACTCTGCTTTTGAGAAAAGAGCACTTTTCTACTCTACTGTGTTTCCTATAGGGCCAGAACAGTGAGCTTGCTGAGAACAAAAGAACTGTGCTTCCTACACACACAGACCATATCTAGTTCAACTCTGCTTAGGAAACTGACAAGAACAGAGGCTTCCCTTCAGTCCAATACACTGTACTTGCTGGGAACAGACGCGAGTGCTATTTGCACAGTGTATGGCAATGGGAGCGCAATAGTGGCTCCTCTTACCAGAAAACAACTCTGGTTCGTAGGACCAGAAACTGCATGTGATACAACTCCATTTAGGACTGGGAAACAAATCTAGCTTAGCTTACAAGAAACACACTCTGCTGTTGAGAAAAGAGCACTCTTCTACTCTACAGTGTTTCCTATAGGGCCAGAACAGTGAGCTTGCTCAGAACAAAAGAACTGTGCTTCCTTCACACGGGCTATATCTAGTTCAAATCTGCTTAGGAAACTGACAAGAACAGTAGCTCCTCTTCAGTCCGATACACTGTACTTGCTGGGAACGGACCGAGTGCTATTTGCACTATGTATGGCAATGGGAGCGCAATAGTGACTTTCCTTACCAGAAAACAACTCTTGCTCGTAGGACCAGAAACTGCATGTGATTCAACTCCATTTAGGACTGGAAAACAAACGCTAGCTTGCCTTACAAGAAACACACTCTGCTTTTGAGAAAAGAGCACTCTTCTACTCTACTGTGTTTCCAATGGGGTCAAAACAGTGAGCTTGCTCAGAACAAAAGAACTGTGATTCCTACACGCACGGACCATATCTACTTCAACTCTACTGAGGAAACTGACAAGAACAGTAGTTCCTATTCAGTCCAATACACTGTACTTGAAGGGAACAGACGCGAGTGCTATTTGCATTGTGTATGGCATTTGGAGCGCAATAGTGACTCTTCTTACCAGAAAACAACTCTTGCTCGTAGGACCAAAAACTGCATGTGACTCAACTCCATTTAGGACTGGGAAACAAACTCGAGCTCACCTTACAAGAAAAACACTCTGCTTTAGAGAAAAGAGCATTCTTCTACTCTACTGTGTTTCCTATGGGGTCCAAACAGTGAGCTGGCTCAGAACAAAAGAACTGTTCTTCCTACACACATGGGCCATATCTCGTTCAACTCTGCTTGGAAAACTGACAAGAACAGTAGCTCCTCTTCAGTCCGATACACTGTACTTGCTGGGAACAGACGCGAGTGATATTTGCACTGTGTATAGCATTTGGAGCACAATAGTGACTCTTCTTACCAGAAAACAACTCTTGCTCGTAGGACCAGAAACTGCATGTGATTCAACTCCATTTAGGACTGTGAAACAAACGCTAGCTCGCGTTACAAGAAACACACTCTGCTTTTGAGAAAAGAGCACTTTTCTACTCTACTGTGTTTCCTATAGGGCCAGAACAGTGAGCTTGCTGAGAACAAAAGAACTGTGCTTCCTACACACACAGACCATATCTAGTTCAACTCTGCTTAGGAAACTGACAAGAACAGTAGCTCCTATTCAGTCCAATACACTGTACTTGCTGGGAACAGACGCGAGTGCTATTTGCACTGTGTATGGCAACTGGAGCGCAATAGTGACTCTTCTTACCAGAAAACAACTCTTGCTCGTAGGACCAGAAACTGCATGGGATTCAACTCCATTTAGGACTGGGAAACAAACTCTAGCTCGCCTTACAAGAAACACACTCTGCTTTTGAGAAAAGAGCACTCTTCTACTCTACTGTGTTTCCTATAGGGCTAGAACAGTGGGCTTGCTCAGAACAAAAGAATTGTGCTTCCTACACACACGGGACATATCCAGTTCAATTCTGCTTATGAAAATGAGAAGAACAGTAGATCCTCTTCAGTTCTATACACTGTACATGCTGGGAACAGAAGTCAGTGCTATTTGCTCTTTGTATGACAATGGGAGGGCAATAGTGACTCTCCATACTAGAAAACAACTCTTGCTCATAGGACCAGAAACTGCATGGGAATCAACTCCATTTAGGACTGGGAAACAAAGCCTAGCTCGCCTTACAAGAAACATTCTCTGCTTTTGAGAAAAGAGCACTCTTCTACTCTACTGTGTTTCCTTCGGGGTCTGAACAGTGAGCTTGCTCAGAACAAAAAAACTGTGATTCCTACACCCACGGCCATATCTAGTTCAATTCTGCTTAGGAAACTAACAAGAACAGTAGTTCCTCTTCAGTCCAATACACTGTACTTGCTGGGAAAGGACAACAGTGCTATTTGTCCTGTTTATGGCAATGGCAGCGCAATAGTGACTCTTCTTACCAGAAAACATCTCTTGCTCTTAGGACAAGAAACTGCATGTGATTCAACTCCATTTAGGACTAGGAAACAAACACTAGCTCGCCTTACAAGAAACACACTCTGACTTAAAGAAAAAAGCACTCTTCTACTCTACTGTGTTTCCTAAGTGGCCCGAACAGTGAACCTGCTCAGAACAAAAGAACTGTGCTTCATTCACACACCGACCATATGTAGTTCAACTCTGCTTAGGAAACTGACAAGAACTGTAGCTCCTATTCAGTCCGATACACTGTACTTGCTGGGAACAGACGCGAGTGCTATTTGCACTGTGTATGGCAATGGGAGCACAATAGTGACTTTCCTTACCAGAAAACAACTCTTGCTCATAGGACCGGAAACTGCCTGTGATTGAACTCCTTTTAGGACTAGGAAACAAATGCTAGCTCGCCTTACAAGAAACACACTCTGCTTTAGAGAAAAGAGCACTCTTCTTCTCTACTGTGTTTCCTATGAGGTCCGAACAGTGAGCTTGCTCAGAACAAAAAAAACGTGCTTCCTACACACACCGCCATACCTAGTTCAATTCTGCTTAGGAACCTGACAAGAACAGTAGATCCCCTTCAGTCCAATACACTGTACTGCTGGGAACAGACAACAGTGCTATTTGTCCTGTGTACGGCAATGGTAGCGCAATAGTGACTCTTCTTACCAGAAAACAACTCTTGCTCGTAGGACCAGAAACTGCATGGGATTCAACTCCAGTTAGGACTGGGAAACAAACGCTAGCTCATTCTACAAGAAAGAAACTCTGCTTTTGAGAAAAGAGCACTCTTCTACTCTACTGTGTTTCCTATGTTGTCCAAACAGTGAGCTTGCTCAGAACAAAACAACTGTGCTTCCTACACACATGGACCATATCTAGTTCAACTCTGCTTAGGAACCTGACAAGAACAGTAGCTCCTCTTCAGTCCGATACACTGTACTTGCTGGGAACACACTCGAGAGCTATTTGCACTGTGTATGGAAAGGGGAGCGCAATAGTGACTTTCCTTACCAGAAAACAACTCTAGCTCATAGGACCAGAAACTGCATGTGATTCAACTCCATTTAGTACTGGGAAACAAACGCTAGCTCGCCTTTCAAGAAACACACTCTGCTTTTAAGAAAAGAGCACTCTTCTACTCTACTGTGTTTCCTATGGGTTCCGAACAGTGAGCTTGCTCAGAACAAAAAAACTGTGCTTCCTACACACACGGCCATATCTACTTCAAGACTGCTTAGGAATCTGACAAGAACAATAGATCCTCTTCCGTCCAATACACTGTACTTGCTGGGAAAAGACTTCAGTGTCGTTTGTCCTGTGTATGGCAATGGCAGCACAGTATTGACTCTTCTTACCAGAAAACAACTCTTGCTCGTAGGACCAGAAACTGCATGGGATTCAACTCCATTTAGGACTGGGAAACAAACGCTAGCTAGCCTTACAAGAAACACACTCTGCTTTTGAGAAAAGAGCACTCTTCTACTCTACTGTGTTTCCTATGGGGTACAAACAGTGAGCTTGCTCAGAACAAAAGAACTGTGCTTCCCACACACACCGACCATATCTAGTTCAACTCTGCTTAGGAAACTGACAAGAACAGTAGCTCCTCTTCAGTCTGATACACTGTACTTGCTGGGAACAGACGCGAGTGCTATTTGCACTGTGTATGGCAATGGGAGCGCAGTAGTGTCTTTCCTTACTAGAAAACAACTCTTGCTCGTAGGACCAGAAACTGCATGTGATTCAACTCCATTTAGGACTGGGAAACAAACGCTAGCTCGCCTTACAAGAAACACACTCTGCTTTTGAGAAAAGAGCACAATTCTACTCTACTGTGTTTCCTATGGGGCCGAAGAGTGAGCTTGCTCAGAACAAAAAACTGTGCTTCCTACACACATGGCCGTATCTAGTTCAATTCTGCTTAGGAATCTGACAAGAACAGTAGATCCTCCTCAGTCCAATACACTGTACTTGCTTGGAACAGACGCCAGTGCTATTTGTCCTGAGTATGGCAATGGCAGCACAATAGTGACTCTTCTTACCATAAAACAACTCTTGCTCGTAGGACCAGAAACTGCATGTGTTTCAACTCCATTAAGGACTGGGAAACAAACGCTAGCTCGCCTTACAGGAAACACACTCTGCTTTAGAGAAAAGAGCACTCTTCTACTCTACTGTGTTTCCTATAGGGCCAGAACAGTGAGGTTGCTCAGAACAAAAGAACTGTGTTTCCTACACACGGGCCATATCTAGTTCAACTCTGCTTAGGAAACTGACAAGAAAAGTAGCTCCTCTTCAGTCCAATACACTGTACTTGCGGGGAACAGACGCGAGTGCTATTTGCACTGTGTATGGCTATTGGAGCACAATAGTGACTCGTCTTACCAGAAAACAACTCTTGCTCATAGGACAAAAAACTGCATGTGACTCAACTCCATTTAGGACTGGGAAACAAACGCTAGCTCGCCTTACAAGAAACACACTCTGATTTAGAGAAAAAAGCACTCTTCTACTCTACTGTGTTTCCTAAGAGGTCCGAACAGTGAACTTGTTAAGAACAAAAGAACTGTGCTTCCTACACACACGGTCATATCTAGTTCAATTCTGCTTAGGAACCTGACAAGAACAGTAGATCCTCTTCAGTCCAATACACTGTACTTGCTGGGAACAGACGCCAGTGCTATTTGTCCTGTGTATGGCAATGGCAGCACAATATTGAGTCTTCTTACCAGAAAACAACTCTTGCTCGTAGGACCAGGAACTGCATGGGATTCAACTCCGTTTAGGATTGTGAAACAAACGCTAGCTCGTCTTACAAGAAACACACTCTGCTTTTGAAAAAAGAGCACTCTTCTACTCTACTGTGTTTCCTATGGGGTCCAAACAGTGAGCTTGCTCAGAACAAAAGAACTGTGCTTCCCACACACACCGACCATATCTAGTTCAACTCTGCTTAGGAAACTGACAAGAACAGTAGCTCCTATTCAGTCCAATACACTGTACTTGCTGGGAAGAGACGCGAGTGCTATTTGTACAGTGTATGGCAATGGGAGCACATAGTGACTTTCCTTACCAGAAAACAACTCTTGCTCATAGGACCGGAAACTGCCTGTGATTGAACTCCATTTAGGACTAGGAAACAAACGCTAGCTCGCCTTATAAGAAATACACTCTGCTTTAGAGAAAAGAGCACTCTTCTACTCTACTGTGTTTCCTATGAGGTCCAAACAGTGAGCTTGCTCAGAACAAAAAAAACCGTGCTTCCTACACACACCGCCATACCTAGTTCAATTCTGCTTAAAAACCTGACAAGAACAGCAGATCCTCTTCAGTCCAATACACTGTACTGCTGGGTACAGACAACAGTGCTATTTGTCCTGTGTATGGCAATGGCAGCGCAATAGTGACACTTCTTACCAGAAAATAACTCTTGCTTGTAGGACCAGAATCTGCATGGGATTCAACTCCATTTACGACTGGGAAACAAACGCTAGCTCGCCTTAAAAGAAACACACTCTGCTTTTGAGAAAAGAGCACTCTTCTACTCTACTGTGTTTCCTATGGTGTCCAAACAGTGAGCTTGCTCAGTACAAAACAACTGTGCTTCCTACACACATGGACCATATCTAGTTCAACTCTGCTTAGGAACCTGACAAGAACAGCAGCTCCTCTTCAGTCCAATACACTGTACATGCTGGGAACAGACGCCAGTGCTATTTGTCCTGTGTGTGACAATGGCAGAGCAATAGTGTCTCTTCTTACCGTAAAACAACTCTTGCTCATAGGATGAGAAACTGAATGTGATTCAACTCCACTTAGGACTGGGAAACAAACTCTAGCTCGCCTTACAAGAAACACACTCCGCTTTTGAGAAAAGAGCACTCTTCTACTCTACTGTGTTTCCTATAGGGCCAGAACAGTGAGCTTGCTCAGAACAAAAGAACTGTGCTTCCTACACACACGGGCCATATCTAGTTCAACTCCCCTTAGGAAACTGACAAGAACAGTAGCTTCTCTTCAGTCCAATACACTGTACTTGCTGGGAACAGACGCGAGTGCTATTTGCTCTGTGTATGGCAATGGGAGTGCAATAGTGACTCTTCTTACCAGAAAACAACTCCTGCTCGTAGGACCAGAAACTGCATGTGATACAACTCCATTTAGGACTGAGAAACAAACTCTAGCTCGCCTTAGAAGAAACACACTCTGCTTTTGAGAAAAGAGCACTCTTCTACTCTACTGTGTTTCCTATAGGGCCAGAACAGTGAGCTTGCTCAGAACAAAAGAACAGTGCTTCCTACACACACAGGCCATATCTAGTTCAACTCCCCTTAGGAAACTGACAAGAACAGGAGCTTCTCTTCAGTCCAATACACTGTACTTGCTGGGAACAGACGCGAGTGCTTTTTGCACTGTGTATGGCAATGGGAGCGCAATATTGACTCCTCTTACCAGCAAACAACTCTGGTTCATAGGACCAGAAACTGCATGTCATTCACCTCCATTTAGGACTAGGAAACAAACTCTAGCTTGCCTTACAAAAAACACACTCTGCTCTAGAGAAAAGAGCACTCTTCTATTCTACTGTGTTTCCTATAGGGCCAGAACAGTGAGCTTGCTCAGAACAAAAGAACTGTGCTTCCTACACACACGGCTATATCTAGTTCAACTCTGCTTAGGAACCTGACAAGAACAGTAGCTACTCGTCAGTCCAATACACTGTACACGCTGGGAACAGACGCCAGTGCTAATTGCCCTGTTTATGAAAATGTGAGCACAATAGTGACTCTTCTTACCAGAAAACAACTCTTGCTGGTAGGACCAGAAACTGCATGTCATTCAACTCCACTTAGGACTGGGAAACAAACTCTAGCTCGCCTTACAAGAAACACACTCTGCTTTAGAGAAAAGAAAACTCTTCTACTCTACTGTGTTTCCTATAGGGCCAGAACAGTGAGCTTGCTCAGAACAAAAGAACTGTGCTTTCTACACACACGGGCCATATCTAGTTCAACTCCTCTTATGAAACTGACAAGAACAGTAGCTTCTCTTCATTCCAATCCACTGTACTTGCTGGGAACAGACACGAGTGCTATTTGTACTGTGTATGGCAATGGGAGCACAATAGTGACTCCTCTTACCAGAAAACAACTCTGGTTCGTAGGACCAGAAACTGCATGTGATTCAACTCCATTTAGGACTGGGAAACAAACGGTAGCTCGCCTTACAAGAAACACACTCTGCTTTTGAGAAAAGAGCACTCTTCTACTCTACAGTGTTTCCTATAGTGCCAGAACAGTGAGCTTGCTCAGAACAAAAGAACTGTGCTTCCGACACACACGGGCCATATCTAGTTCAACTCCCCTTAGGAAACTGACAAGAACAGTAGCTTCTCTTCAGTCCGATACACTGTACTTGCTGGGAACAGACGCGAGTGCTATTTGCACTGTGTATGGCAACGGGAGCGCAATAGTGACTCTTCCTACCAGAAAAAAACTCTTGCTCGTAGGACCAGAAACTGCATGTGATTCAACTCCATTTAGGACTGGGAAACAAACGCTAGCTCGCCTTACAAGAAACACACTCTGCTTTTGAGAAAAGAGCACTCTTCTAATCTACTGTGTTTCCTATAGGGCCAGAACAGTGAGCTTACTCAGAACAAAAGAACTGTGCTTCCTACACACACGGGACATATCTAGTTCAACTCCGCTTAGGAAACTGTCAAGAACAGTAGCTTCTCTTCAATCCAAAACACTGTACTTGCCGGGAACAGACGCTAGTGCTATTTACACTGTGTATGGCAATGGGAGTTCAATAGTGACTCTTCTTACCAGAAAACAACTCTTGCACTTAGGACCAGAAACTGCATGTGATTCAACTCCATTTAGGACTGGGAAACAAACACTCGCTCGCCTTACAAGAAACACACTCTGCTTTTGAGAAAAGAGCACACTTCTACTCTACTGTGTTTCCTATAGGGCCAGAACAGTGAGCTTGCTCAGAACAAAAGAACTGTGCTTCGTACACACACGGGCCATATCTAGTTCAACTCCCCTTAGGAAACTGACAAGAACAGTAGCTTCTCTTCAGTCCAATACACTGTACTTGCTGGGAACACACGCGAGGGCTATTTACACTGTGTATGGCAATGGGAGTGCATTAGTGACTCTTATTACCAGAAAAAAATCTCTTGCTCGTAGGACCAAAAACTGCATGTGTCTCAACTCCATTTTGGACTGGGAAACAAACGCTAGCTCGCCTTACAAGAAAAACACTCTGCTTTTGAGAAAAGAGCACTCTTCTACTCTACTGTGTTTCCTCTAGGGCCAGAACAGTGAGCTTGATCAGAACAAAAGAACTGTGCTTCCTTCACACGGGCCATATCTAGTTCAACTCTGCTTAGGAAACTGACAAGGACAGTAGCTTCTCTTCATTCCAATCCACTGTACTTGCTGGGAACAGACACGAGTGCTATTTGTACTGTGTATGGCAATGGGAGCACAATAGTGACTCCTCTTACCAGAAAACAACTCTTGCTCGTAGGACCAGAAACTGCATGTGATTCAACTCCATTTAGGACTGGGAAAAAAATGCTAGCTCGCCTTACAAGAAACACACTCTGCTTTTGAGAAAAGAGCACTCTTCTACTCTACTGTGTTTCCTATAGGGCCACAACAGTGAGCTTGCTCAGAACAAAAGAACTGTGCTTCCTACACACACGGACCATATGTAGTTCAACTCTGCTTAGGAAACTGACAAGAACAGTAGCTCCTCTTCAGTCCGATACACTGCACTAGCTGGGAACACACGCGAGTGCTATTTGCACTGTGTATGGCAAAGGGAGCACAATAGTGACTTTCCTTACCAGAAAACAACTCTTGCTCATAGGACCAGAAACTGCATTTGATTCAACTCCATTAAGGACTGGGAAACAAATGCTAGCGCGCCTTACATGAAACACACTCTGCTTTTGAGAAAAGAGCACTCTTCTACTCTACTGTGTTTCCTATGGGGTCCGAACAGTGAGCATGCTCAGAACAAAAGATCTGATCTTCCTACACACACGGGCCATATCTAGTTCAACACTGCATAGGAAACTGACAAGAACAGTAGATCCTCTTCAGTCCAATTCACTGTACTTGCTGGGAACAGATGCAAGTGCTATTTGCACTGTGTATGGCAATGGGAGTGCATTCGTGACTCTTATTACTAGAAAAAAACTCTAGCTCGTAGGACCAAAAACTGCATGTGTCTCAACTCCATTTAGGACTGGGAAACAAATGCTAGCTCGCCTTACAAGAAAAACACTCTGCTTTTGAGTTAAGAGCACTCTTCTACTCTGCTGTGTTTCCTCTAGGGCCAGAATAGTGAGCTTGATCAGAACAAAAGAACTGTGCTTCCTTCACATGGGCCATATCTAGTTCAACTCCCATTAGGAAACTGACAAGAACAGTAGCTTCTCTTCAGTCCAACACACTGTACTTGCTGGGAACAGACGCGAGTGCTATTTGCACTGTGTATGGCAGTGGGAGCGCAATAGTGGCTCCTCTTACCAGAAAACAACTCTGTTTCATAGGACCAGAAACTGCATGTGATTCAACTCCATTTAGGGCTGGGAAACAAACTCTAGCTTGCCTTACAAGAAACACACTCGGCTTTTGAGAAAAGAGCACTCTTCTACTCTACAGTGTTTCCTATAGGGCCAAAACAGTGAGCTTGCTCAGAACAAAAGAACTGTGCTTCCTACACACACGGGCCATATCTAGTACAACTCCCCTTAGGAAACTGACAAGAACAGTAGCCTCTCTTCAGTCCAATACACTGTTCCTGCTGGGAAAAGACGCCAGTGCTATTTGCTCTGTGTGTGGCAATGGGAGCGCAATGGTGACTCTTCTTACTAGAAAACAACTCTTGCTCGTAGGACCAAAAACTGCATGTGACTCAACTCCGTTTAGGACTGGGAAACAAACGCGAGCTCGCCTTACAAGAAACACACTCTGCTTTAGAGAAAAGAGCACTCTTCTACTCTACTGTGTTTCCTATAGGGCCAGAACAGTGAGATTGCTCAGAACAAAAGAACTGTGCTTTCTACACACACGGGCCATATCTAGTTCAACTACGCTTACTAAACTGACAAGAACAGTAGCTTCTCTTCAGTCCAATACACTGTACTTGCTGGGAACAGACACGAGTGCTATTTGCACTGTGTATGGCAAAGGGAGCACAATAGTGACTTTCCTTACCAGAAAACAACTCTTGCTCATAGGACCAGAAACTGCATTTGATTCAACTCCATCTAGGACTGGGAAACAAATGCTAGCGCGCCTTACATGAAACACACTCTGCTTTAGAGAAAAGAACACTCTTCTACTCTACTGTGTTTCCTATGGGGTCCGAACAGTGAGCATGCTCAGAACAAAAGATCTGATCTTCCTACACACACGGGCCATATCTAGTTCAACACTGCATAGGAAACTGACAAGAACAGTAGATCCTCTTCAGTCCAATTCACAGTACTTGCTGGGAACAGATGCAAGTGCTATTTGCACTGTGTATGGCAATGGGAGTGCATTCGTGACTCTTATTACCAGAAAAAAACTCTTGCTCGTAGGACCAAAAACTGCATGTGATTCAACTCCATTTAGGACTGGGAAACAAACGCTAGCTCGCCTTACAAGAAACACACTCTGCTTTTGAGAAAAGAGCACTCTTCTACTCTACTGTGTTTCCAATGGGGTCCAAATAGTGAGCTTGCTCAGAACAAAAGAACTGTGATTCCTACACACACGGACCATATCTACTTCAACTCTGCTGAGGAAACTGACAAGAACAGTAGTTCCTATTCAGTCCAATACACTGTACTTGAAGGGAACAAACGCGAGTGCTATTTGCACTGTGTATGGCATTTGGAGCGCAATAGTGACTATTCTTACCAGAAAACAACTCTTGCTCGTAGGACCAAAAACTGCATGTGACTCAAATCCATTTAGGACTGTGAAACAAACGGTAGCTCGCCTTACAAGAAACACACTCTGCTTTTGAGAAAAGAGCACTCTTCTACTCTACTGTGTTTCCTAAAGGGCCAGAACAGTGAGCTTGCTCAGAACAAAAGAACTGTGCTTCCTACACACACGGACCATATCTAGTTCAACTCTGCTTAGGAAACTGACAAGAACAGTAGCTTCTATTCAGTCCAATACACTGTACTTGCTGGGAACAGACGCGTGTGCTATTTGCACTGTGTATGGCAATTGGAGCACAATAGAGACTCTTCTTACCAGAAAACAACTCTTGCTCGTAGGACAAAAAACTGCATGTGACTCAACTACGTTTAGGACTGGGAAACAAACGCGAGCTCGCCTTACAACAAAAACACTCTGCTTTAGAGAAAAGAGCACTCTTCTACTCTACTGTGTTTCCTATAGGGCCAGAAGAGTGAGCTTGCTAAGAACATAAGAATTGTGCTTCCAACACACACGGACCATATCCAGTTCAACTCTGCTTAGGAAACTAACAAGAACAGTAGCTCCTCTTCAGTCCGATACACTGTACTAGCTGGGAACACACGCGAGTGCTATTTGTACTGTGTATGGCAGTGGGAGCACAATAGTGACTTTCCTTACCAGAAAACAACTCTTTTTCGTAGGACCAAAAACTGCATGTGTCTCAACTCCATTTAGGACTGGGAAACAAAAGCTAGCTCGCCGTACAAGAAAAACATTCTGCTTTTGAGAAAAGAGCACTCTTCTACTCTACTGTGTTTCCTCTAGGGCCAGAACAGTGAGGTTGATCAGAACAAAAGAACTGTGCTTCCTTCACACGGGCCATATCTAGTTCAACTCTGCTTAGGAAACTGACAAGAACAGTAGCTCCTCTTCAATCCCATACTCTATTCTTGCTGGGAAGAGACGCGAGTGCTATTTGCACTGTGTATGGCAATGGGAGCGCAATAGTGACTCCTCTTACCAGAAAACAACTCTGGTTCGTAGGACTAGAAACTGCATGTGATTCAACTCCATTTAGGACTCGGAAACAAACTCTAGCTAGCCTTACAAGAAACACACTCTGCTTTTGAGAAAAGAGCACTCTTCTACTCTACTGCGTTTCCTATAGGGCCAGAACAGTGAGATTGCTCAGAACAAAAGAACTGTGCTTTCTACACACACGGGCCATATCTAGTTCAACTCCCCTTAGGAAACTGACAAGAACAGTAGCTTCTCTTCAGTCCAATACACTGTACTTGCTGAGAACAGACGCGAGTGCTATTTACACTGTGTATGGCAATGGGAGCGCAATAGTGACTCTTCTTACCAGAAAACAACTCTTGCTCTTAGGACCAGAAACTGCATGTGATTCAATTCCATTTAGGACTGGGAAACAAACTCTAGCTCGCCTTACAAGAAACACACTCTGCTTTTGAGAAAAGAGCACCCTTCTACTCTACTGTGTTTCCTATAGGGCCAGAACAGTGTGCTTGCTCAGAACAAAAGAACTGTGCTTCCTACACTCACGGGTCATATCTAGTTCAACTCCCCTTAGGAAACTGACAAGAACAGTAGCTTCTCTTCAGTCCACTACACTGTACTTGCTGGGAACAGACGCGAGTGCTATTTGCACTGTGTATGGCAATAGGAGCGCAATAGTGACTCCTCTTACCAGAAAACAACTCTGGTTTGTAGGACCAGAAACTGCATGTGATTCAACTCCATTTAGGACTGGGAAACAAACGCGAGCTCGCCTTACAACAAACACACTCTGCTTTAGAGAAAAGAGCACTCTTCTACTCTACTGTGTTTCCTATAGGGCCAGAACAGTGAGCTTGCTCAGAACAAAAGAACTGTCCTTCCTACACACACGGTCCATAACTAGTTCAACTCCCCTTAGGAAACTGACAAGAACAGTAGCTTCTCTTCAGTCCAATACACTGTACTTGCTGGGAACAGACACGAGTGCTATTTGCACTGTGTATGGCAATGGGAGCGCAATAGTGACTCTTCTTACCAGAAAACAACTCTTGCTCTTAGGACCAGAAACTGCATGTGATTAAACTCCATTTAGGACTGGGAAACAAACTCTAGCTCGCCTTACAAAAAACACACTCTGCTTTTGAGTAAAGAGCACTCTTCTACTCTACTGTGTTTCCTATAGGGCCAAAACAGTGAGCTTGCTCAGAACAAAAGAACTGTGCTTCCTACACACACGGGGCATATCTAGTACAACTCCCCTTAGGAAACTGACAAGAACAGTAGATTCCCTTGAGTCCAATACACTGTACATGCTGGGAACAGACGCGAGTGCTATTTGCACTGTGTATGGCAATGGGAGCACAATAATGACTCCTCTTACCAGAAAACAACTCTCGTTCATAGGAGCAGAAACTGCATGTGATTCAACTCCATTTAGGACTGGGAAACAAACTCTCGCTCGCCTTACAAAAAACACACTCTGCTTTTGAGAAAAGAGCACTCTTCTTCTCTACTGTGTTTCCTATAGAGCCAGAAAAGTGAGCTTGCTCAGAACAAAAGAACTGTGCTTCCTACATACACGGGCCATATCTAGTTCAACTACCCTTAGGAAACTGACAAGAACAGTAGCTTCTCTTCATTCCAATACACTGTACTTGCTGGGAACAGATGCGAGTGCTATTTACACTGTGTATGGCAATGGGAGCACAATAGTGACTCTTCTTAACAGAAAACAACTCTTGCTCGTAGGACCGGAAACTGCATGTGATTCAACTCCATTTAGGACTGGGAAACAAACACTAGCTCGCCTTACAAGAAACACACTCTGCTTTTGAGAAAAGAGCACTCTTCTACTGTACTGTGTTTCCTACAAGGCCAGAACAGTGAGCTTGCTCAGAACAGAAGAACTGTGCTTCCTACACACACGGGCCATATCTAGTTCAACTCCGCTTACGAAACTGACAAGAACAGTAGCTTCTCTTCAGTCCAATACACTGTACTTGCTGGGAACAGACGCCAGTGCTATTTGCTCTGTGTATGGCAATGGGAGCGCAATGGTGACTCTACTTACCAGAAAACAACTCTTGCTCCTAGGACCAGAAACTGCATGTGATTCAACTCCATTTAGGACTGGGAAACAAACTCTAGCTCGCCTTACAGGAAACACACTCTGCTTTTGAGAAAAGAGCACTCTTCTACTCTACTGTGTTTCCTAAAGGGCCAGAACAGTGAGCTTGCTCAGAACAAAAGAACTGTGCTTCCTACACACACGGACCATATCTAGTTCAACTCTGCTTAGGAAACTGACAAGAACAGTAGCTTCTATTCAGTCCAATACACTGTACTTGCTGGGAACAGACGCGTGTGCTATTTGCACTGTGTATGGCAATTGGAGCACAATAGAGACTCTTCTTACCAGAAAACAACTCTTGCTCGTAGGACAAAAAACTGCATGTGACTCAACTACGTTTAGGACTGGGAAACAAACGCGAGCTCGCCTTACAACAAACACACTCTGCTTTAGAGAAAAGAGCACTCTTCTACTCTACTGTGTTTCCTATAGGGCCAGAAGAGTGAGCTTGCTCAGAACATAAGAATTGTGCTTCCTACACACACGGACCATATCCAGTTCAACTCTGCTTAGGAAACTAACAAGAACAGTAGCTCCTCTTCAGTCCGATACACTGTACTAGCTGGGAACACACGCGAGTGCTATTTGTACTGTGTATGGCAGTGGGAGCACAATAGTGACTTTCCTTACCAGAAAACAACTCTTTTTCGTAGGACCAAAAACTGCATGTGTCTCAACTCCATTTAGGACTGGGAAACAAAAGCTAGCTCGCCTTACAAGAAAAACATTCTGCTTTTGAGAAAAGAGCACTCTTCTACTCTACTGTGTTTCCTCTAGGGCCAGAACAGTGAGGTTGATCAGAACAAAAGAACTGTGCTTCCTTCACACGGGCCATATCTAGTTCAACTCTGCTTAGGAAACTGACAAGAACAGTAGCTCCTCTTCAGTCCCATACTCTATTCTTGCTGGGAAGAGACGCGAGTGCTATTTGCACTGTGTATGGCAATGGGAGCGCAATAGTGACTCCTCTTACCAGAAAACAACTCTGGTTCGTAGGAGAAACTGCATGTGATTCAACTCCATTTAGGACTCGGAAACAAACTCTAGCTAGCCTTACAAGAAACACACTCTATTTTGAGAAAAGAGCACTCTTCTACTCTACTGCGTTTCCTATAGGGCCAGAACAGTGAGATTGCTCAGAACAAAAGAACTGTGCTTTCTACACACACGGGCCATATCTAGTTCAACTCCCCTTAGGAAACTGACAAGAACAGTAGCTTCTCTTCAGTCCAATACACTGTACTTGCTGAGAACAGACGCGAGTGCTATTTACACTGTGTATGGCAATGGGAGCGCAATAGTGACTCTTCTTACCAGAAAACAACTCTTGATCTTAGGACCAGAAACTGCATGTGATTCAATTCCATTTAGGACTGGGAAACAAACTCTAGCTCGCATAACAAGAAACACACTCTGCTTTTGAGAAAAGAGCACCCTTCTACTCTACTGTGTTTCCTATAGGGCCAGAACAGTGTGCTTGCTCAGAACAAAAGAACTGTGCTTCCTACACACACGGGTCATATCTAGTTCAACTCACCTTAGGAAACTGACAAGAACAGTAGCTTCTCTTCAGTCCAATACACTGTACTTGCTGGGAACAGACGCGAGTGCTATTTGCACTGTGTATGGCAATAGGAGCGCAATAGTGACTCCTCTTACCAGAAAACAACTCTGGTTTGTAGGACCAGAAACTGCATGTGATTCAACTCCATTTAGGACTGGGAAACAAACGCGAGCTCGCCTTACAACAAACACACTCTGCTTTAGAGAAAAGAGCACTCTTCTACTCTACTGTGTTTCCTCTAGGGCCAGAACAGTGAGCTTGATCAGAACAAAAGAACAGTGCTTCCTTCACACGGGCCATATCTAGTTCAACTCTGCTTAGGAAACTGACAAGGACAGTAGCTTCTCTTCATTCCAATCCACTGTATTTGCTGGGAACAGACACGAGTGCTATTTGTGCTGTGTATGGCAATGGGAGCACAATAGTGACTCCTCTTACCAGAAAACAACTCTGGTTCGTAGGACCAGAAACTGCATGTGATTCAACTCCATTTAGGACTGGGAAAAAAATGCTAGCTCGCCTTACAAGAAACACACTCTGCTTTTGAGAAAAGAGCACTCTTCTACTCTACTGTGTTTCCTATAGGGCCACAACAGTGAGCTTGCTCAGAACAAAAGAACTGTGCTTCCTACACACAAGGACCATATGTAGTTCAACTCTGCTTAGGAAACTGACAAGAACAGTAGCTCCTCTTCAGTCCGATACACTGCACTAGCTGGGAACACACACGAGTGCTATTTGCACTGTGTATGGCAAAGGGAGCACAATAGTGACTTTCCTTACCAGAAAACAACTCTTGCTCATAGGACCAGAAACTGCATGTGATTCAAATCCATTTAGGACTGGGAAACAAACGCTAGCTCGCCTTAAAAGAAAAACACTCTGCTTTTGAGAAAAGGGCACTCTTCTACTCTACTGTGTTTCTTATGATGTCCGAACAGTGAGCTGGGTCAGAACAAAAGAACTGTGCTTCCTACACACAGGGGCCATATCTAGTTCAACTCTGCTTAGGAAACTGACAAGAACAGTAGCTCCTCTTCAGTCCAATACACTGTACTTGCTGGGAGCAGACGCGAGTGCTATTTGCACTGTGAATGGCAATGGGAGCGCAATAGTGACTCTTCTTACAAGAAAACAACTCTTGCTTGTAGTACCAGAAACTGCATGGGATTCAAGTCCATTTCTGACTGGGAAACAAACAGTTGCTTGCCTTACAAGAAACACACTCTGCTTTTGAGAAAAGAGCACTCTTCTTCTCTACTGTGTTTCCTATGGGGTCCGAACAGTGAGCTTGGTCAGAACAAAAGAACTGTGCTTCCTACACACACAGGCCATATCTAGTTCAACTCTGCTTAGGAAACTGACTAGAACAGTAGTTCCTCTTCAGTCCAATACACTGTACTTGCTGGGAACAGACGCGAATGCTATTTGCACTGTGTACGGCAATGGATGCACAATAGTGACTCTTCTTACCAGAAAACAACTCTTGCTCTTAGGACCTGAAACTGCATTTGATTCAATCCACTTAGGACTGGGAAACAAATGCTAGCTCGCCTTACAAGAAACACACTCTGCTTTTGAGAAAAGAGCACTCTTCTACTCTACTGTGTTTCCTATGAAGTCCGAAACGAGAGCTTGCTCAGAACAAAAGAACTGTGCTTCCGACATCCGGGCCATATCTAGTTCAACTCTGCTTAGGAAACTGACAAGAGAAGTAGCTCCTCTTCAGTCCAATGCACTGTACTTGCTGGGAACAGAATCGAGTGCTATTTGCACTGTGTATGGCAATGGGAGCGCAATAGTGACTTTCCTTACCTAAAAGCAACTCTTGCGTGTAAGACCAAAAACTGCATGTGATTCAACTCCATTTAGGACTGGGAAACAAACGCTAGCTCGCCTTACAAGAAACAAAATCTGCTTTTGAGGAAAGAGCACTAATCTACTCTACTGTGTTTCCTATGGTGTCCGAACAGTGAACTTGCTCAGAACAAAAGAACTGTGCTTCCTACACACACGGGCCATATCTAGTTCAACTCTGCTTAGGAAACTGACAAGAACTGTAGCTCCTCTTCAGTCCAATACACTGTACTTGCTGGGAACAGACGCGAGTGCTATTTGCACTGTGTATGTTATTTGGAGCACAATAGTGACTCTTCTTACCAGAAAACAACTCTTGCTCGTAGGACCAAAAACTGCATGTGACTCAACTCCGTTTAGAACTGGAAAGCAAACGCTTACTCGCCTTACAAGAAACACACTCTGCTTTTGAGAAAAGAACCCTCTTCTACTCTACTGTGTTTCCTATGGGGTCCGAAAAGTGAGCTTGCTCAGAACAAAAAAACTGTGCTTCCTACACACACGGGCCATATCTAGTTCAATTCTGATTAGGAACCTGACAAGAACAGCAGATCCTCTTCAGTCCAATACACTGCACTTGCTGGGAGAAGACAACAGAGCTATTTGTCCTGTGTATGGCAATGGCAGCACAACAGTGACTCTTCTTACCAGAAAACAACTCTTGCTCTTAGGACCAGAAACGGCATTGGATTCAACTCCATTTAGGACTGGGAAACAAACGCTAGCTCGCCTTACAAGAAACACACTCTGTTTAGAGAAAAAAGCACTCTTCTACTCTACTGTGTTTCCTAAGCGGTCCGAAGAGTGAGCTTGCTCAGAACAAAAGAACTGTGCTTCCTACACACACGGCCATATCTAGTTCAATTCTGATTAGGAACCTGACAAGAACAGTAGATCCTCTTCAGTCCAATAGACTGTTCTTCCTGGGAACAGACGACAGTGCTATTTGTCCTCTGTATGGCAATGGGATCGCAATAGTGACTCTTCTTACCAGAAAACAACTCTTGCTCGTAGTACCAGAAACTGCATGTGACTCAACTCCATTTAGGAATGGGAAACAAACACTAGCTCGCCTTACAAGAAACACACTCTGCTTTTGAGAAAAGAGCACTCTTCTACTCTACTGTATTTCCTATGGGGTCCAAACTGTGAGCTTGCTCAGAACAAAAGAACTGTGCTTCCTACACACACGGACCATACCTAGTTCAACTCTGCTTAGGAAACTGACAAGAACAGTAGCTCCTCTTCAGTCCAATACACTGTACTTGCTGGGAACAGACGCGAGTGCTATTTGCACTGTGTATGGAAATGGGAGCACAATAGTGACTCTTCTTACCAGAAAACAACTCTTGCTCGTAGAACAAGAAACTGCATGTGATTCAACTCCATTTAGTACTGGGAAACAAACAATAACTCGCCTTACAAGAAACACACTATGCTTTTGAGAAATGAGCACTCTTCTTCTCTACTGTGTTTCCTAAGGTGTCCGAACAGTGAGCTTGGTCAGAACAAAAGAACTGTGCTTCCTACACACCCGGCCATATCTAGTTCATTTCTGCTTAGGAAACTGACAAGAACAGTAGATCCTCTTCAGTCCAATACACAGTACATGCTGGGAACAGACGCCAGTGCTATTTGCACTGTGTAGGGCAATGGGAGAACAATAGTGACTCTTCTTACCAGAAAATAACACTTGCTCACAGGACCAGAAACTGCATGTGATTCAACTCCATTTCTGACTGGGAAACAAACGCTAGCTCGCCTTACAAGAAACACACTCTGCTTTTGAGAAAAAGGCACTCTTCTACTCTACTCTGTTTCCTATGGGGTCAGAACAGTGAGCTTGGTCAGAACCAAAGAAATGTGCTTCCTACACACACGAGCCATATCTCTTTCAACTCTGCTTAGGAAACTGACAAGAACTGTAGCTCCTCTTCAGTCCAATACACTGTACTTGCTGGGAACAGACGCGAGTGCTATTTGCACTGTGTACAGCAATGGGAGCACAATAGTGACTCTTCTTACAAGAAAACAACTCTTGCTCGTAGGACCAGAAACTCCATGGGATTCAAGTCCATTTCTGATTGGGAAACAAACAGTAGCTTGCCTTACAAGAAACACACTCTGCTTTTGAGAAAAGAGCACTCTTCTTCTCTACTGTGTTTCCTATGGGGTCCGAACAGTGAGCTTGGTCAGAACAAAAGAACTGTGCTTCCTACACACACAGGCCATATCTATTTCATCTCTGCTTAGGAAACTGACTAGAACAGTAGCTCCTCTTCAGTCCAATACACTGTACTTGCTGGGAACAGACGCGAGTGCTACTTGCACTGTGTACGGCAATGGATGCACAATAGTGACTCTTCTTACCAGAAAACAACTCTTGCTCTTAGGACCTGAAACTGCATTTGATTCAATCCACTTAGGACTGGGACACAAATGCTAGCTCGCCTTACAAGAAACACACTCTGCTTTTGAGAAAAGAGCACTCTTCTACTCTACTGTGTTTCCTAGGAAGTCAGAACAGAGAGCTTGTTAAGAACAAAAGAACTGTGCTTCCTACATCCGGGCCATATCTAGTTCAACTCTGCTTAGGAAACTGACAAGAGAAGTAGCTCCTCTTCAGTCCAATACACTGTACTTGCTGGGAACAGAATCGAGTGCTATTTGCACTGTGTATGGCAATGGGAGCGCAATAGTGACTTTCCTTACCTAAAAGCAACTCTTGCGTGTAAGACCAAAAACTGCATGTGATTCAACTCCATTTAGGACTGGGAAACAAACGCTAGCTCGCCTTACAAGAAACAAAATCTGCTTTTGAGGAAAGAGCACTAATCTACTCTACTGTGTTTCCTATGGTGTCCGAACAGTGAGCTTGCTCAGAACAAAAGAACAGTGCTTCCTACACACACGGGCCATATATAGTTCAACTCTGCTTAGGAAACTGACAAGAACAGTATCCTCTCTTCAGTCCAATACACTCTACTTGCTGGGAACAGACGCGAGTGCTTTTGCACTGTGTATGGCAAAGGGAGCGCAATAGTGACTCTTCATATCAGAAAACAACTCTTGATCTAGGACCAGAAACTGCATGTGATTCAACTCCACTTAGGTCTGGGAAACAAACGCTAGCTCGCCTTACAAGAAACACGCTCTGCTTTGAGAAAAGGGCACACTTCTACTCTACTGTGTTTCCTATGGGGTCCTAACAGTGAGCTTGCTCAGAACAAATGAACCGTGCTTCCAAACACACGGGCCATATCTAGTTCAACTCTGCTTAGGAACCTGACAAGAACAGTAGATCCTCTTCAGTCCAATACACTGTACTTGCTGGGAACAGACGCCAGTGCTATTTGCACTGTGAATGACAATGGGAGCGCAATAGTGACTCTTCTTACCAGAAAACAACTCTTGCTCGTAGGACCAGAAACTGCATGTGATTCAACTCCATTTACGACTGGGAAACAAACGCTAGCTCGCCTTACAAGAAACACACTCTGCTTTTGAGAAAAGAGCACTCTTCTATTCTACTGTGTTTCCTATAGTGCCAAAACAGTGAGCTTGCTAAGCACAAAAGAACTGTGCTTCCTACACACACGGGCCATATCTAGTTCAACTCTGCTTAGGAAACTGACAAGAACAGTAGCACCTCTTCAGTCCAATACACTGTACTTGCTGGGAACAGACGCGAATGCTATTTGCTCTGAGTACGGCAATGGGAGCACAATAGTGACTCTTCTTACCAGAAAACAACTCTTGCTCTTAGGACCAGAAACTGCATGGGATTCAACTCCATTTAGGACTGGGAAAGAAACGCTAGTTCGCCTTACAAGAAACACACTACGCTTTTGAGAAAAAAGCACTCTTCTTCTCTACTGTGTTTCCTATGGGGTCTAAAAAGAGAACTTGCTCAGAACAAAAGAACTGTGCTTCCTACACACACGGGCCATATCTAGTTCAACTCTGCTTAGGAACCTGACAAGAACAGTAGATCCTCTTCAGTCCAATACACTGTACTTGCTGGGAACAGACTCCAGTGCTATTTGCACTGAGTATGACAATGGGAGCGCAATAGTGACTCTTCTTACCACAAAACAATTCTTGCTCGTAGGACCAGAAACTGCATGTGATTCAACTCCATTTAGGACTGGGAAACAAAGCTAGCTCGACTTACAAGAAAAACACTCTGCTTTTGTGGAAAGAGCACTCTTCTACTCTACTATGTTTCCTATAGTGCCAGAACAGTGAACTTGCTGAGTACAAAAGAACTGTGCTTCCTATACACATGGGCCATATCTAGTTCAACTCTGCTTAGGATCCTGACAAGAACAGTAGATCCTCTTCAGTGCAATACACTGTACATGCTGGGAATAGACGCCAGTGCTTTTTGCCCTGTGTATGACAATGGGAGCGCAACAGTTACTCTTATTACCAGAAAAATCTCTTGCTCGTAGGACCAGAAACTGCATGTGATTCAACTCCATTTGGACTGGGAAACAAACGCTAGCTCGACTTACAAGAAAAACACTCTGCTTTTGAGAAAAGAGCACTCTTCTACTCTACTGTGTTTTCTATGGGGTCCGAACAGTGAGCTTCCTGAGAACAAAAGAACTGTGCTTCCTACACACACGGACCATATCTAGTTCAACTCTACTTGGGAAACTGACAAAAACGGTAGCTCCTCTTCAGTCCAATACACGGTACTTGCTGGGAACAGACGCAAAGGCTGTTTGCACTGTGTATGGCAAAGGGAGCGCAATAGTGACTCTTCTAACCAGAAAACAACTCTTGCTCATAGGACCAAAAACTGCATGTGTATTTGAACTCCATTTAGGACTGGGAAACAAATGCTAGCTCGCCTTACAAGAAACACACTCTGCTTTTGAGAAAAGAGCACCTGTCTACTCTACTGTGTTTCCTACGGGGTTCGAACAGTGAGCTTGCACAGAACAAAAGAACTGTGCTTCCTACACATACGGGCCATATCTAGTTCAACTCTGCTTAAGAAACTGACAAGAGCAGTAGCTCCTCTTCAGTCCAATACACTGTACTTGCTGGAACCAGAAGCGAGTGCTATTTGTACTGTGTATGGCAATGGGAACACAATAGTGACTCTTCTTACCAGAAAACAACTCTTGCTCGTAGGACCAAAAACTGCATGTGATTCAACTCCATTTAGGACTGGGAAACAAACGCTAGCTCGCCTTAGAAGAAACACACTCTGCTTTAGAGAAAAGTGCACTTTTCTACTCTACTGTTTTTCTTATATGGCTAGAACAGTGAGCTTGCTCAGAAGAAAAGAACTTTGCTTCCTACACACACGGGCCATATCTAGTTCAATTCTGCTTAGGAAACTGACAAGAACAGTAGATCCTCTCCAGTCCAATACACTGTACTTGCTGGGAACAGACGCCAGTGCTATTTGCCCTGTGTATGACAATGGGAGTGCAACAGTGTTGTTGTGCAAAGTTGTCTTCTTACCAGAAAACAACTCTAGCTTATAGGACCAGAAACTGCATGTGACTCAACTCCATTTAGGATTGGGAAACAAATGCTAGCTCGTCTTACAAGAAATAAACTCTGCTTTTGAGAATAGGGCACACATCTACTCTACTGTGTTTCCTATGGGGTCCAAACAGTGTGCTTGCTCAGAACAACAAAACTGTGCTTCCTACACACACGGGTCATATCTAGTTCAACTCTGCTTAGAAAACTGACAAGAACAGTAGCTCCTCTTCATTCCAATACACTGTACTTGCTGGGAACAGACGCGAGTGCTCTTTGCACTGTATATTGCAATGGGAGCGCAATAGTGACTTTCCTTACCAGAAAACAGCTCTTGCTCGTAGGACCTGAAACTGCATGTGATTCAACTCCATTTAGGACTGGGAAAAAAACGCTAGCTCGCCTTACAAGAAACACACTCTGCTTTTGAGAAAAGAGCACTCTTCTACTTTACTGTGTTTCCTATGGGTTTCGAACAGTGAGCTTGCTCAGAACAAAAGAACTGTGCTTCCTACACACACGGGCCATATCTAGTTCAACTCTGCTTAGGAAACTGACAAGAACAGTAGCTCCCCTTCAGTCCAATACACTGTACTTGCTGGGAAAAGACGCGAGTGCTATTTGTACTGTGTATGGAAATGGTAGCGCAATAGTGACTCTTCTTACCAGAAAACAACTCTTGCTCGTAGGACCAAAAACTGCAATTGATTCAACTCCATTTAGGACTGGGAAACAAATGCTAGCTCGACTTACAAGAAACACACTCTGCTTTTGAGAAAAGAGCACTCTTCTACTCTAATGTGTTTCCTATAGGGCCAGAACAGTGAGCTTGCTCAGAACAAAAGAACTGTGCTTCCTACACACACGGTCCATATCTAGTTCAACTCTGCTTAGGAAACTGACGAGAACAGTAGATCCTCTTCAGTCCAATACACTGTACTTACTGGGAACAGACGCGAGTGCTATTTGCACTGTGTACGGCAAGGGGGCACAATAGTGACTCTTCTTGCCAGAAAACAACTCTTGCTCTTAGGACCAGAAACTGCATTTGATTCAATCCACTCAGGACTGGGAAAGAAACGCTAGCTCGCCTTACAAGAAACACACTCTGCTTTTGAGAATAGGGCACACTACTTCTCTACTGTGTTTCCTATGGGGTCCAAACAGTGAGCTTTCTCAGAACAAAAGACTTGTGCTTCCTACACACAGGGGTCATATCTAGTTCAACTCTGCTTAGGAAACTGACAAGAACAGTAGTCTCTTCAGTCCAATACACTGTACTTGCTGGGAACAGACGTGAGTGCTATTTGCACTGTGTATGGCAATGGGAGCGCAATAGTGACTTTCCTTACCAGAAAACAACTCTTGCTCGTAGGACCTGATACTGCATGTATTTCAACTCCATTTAGGACTGGGAAACAAACGCTAGCTCGCCTTACAAGAAACACACTGTGCTTTTGAGGAAACAGCACTCTTCTACTCTACTGTTTTTCCTATTGGGCCAGAACAGTGAGCTTGAAGAGAACAAAAGGACTGTGCTTCCTACACACACGGCCATATCTATTTCAACTCTGCTTAGGAAACTGACAAGGACAGTAGATCCTCTTCAGTCCAATACACTGTACATGCTGGGAACAGACGCCAGGTCTATTTGCCCTGTGTATGACAATGGGAGCACAATAATGACTCTTCTTACCAGAAAACAACTATTGCTCGAAGGACCAGAAACTGCATGTGATTAAACTCTATTTAGGACTGGGAAACAAATGCTAGCTCGCCTTACAAGAAACACACTCTGCTTTTGAGGAAAGAGCACTCTTCTACTCTACTGTGTTTCCTATAGTGCCAGAACAGTGAGCTTGCTAAGAACAAAAGAACTGTGCTTCCTACACACAAGGGCCATATCTAGTTCAATTCTGTTTAGGAAACTGACAAGGACAGTAGATCCTCTTCAGTCCAATACACTGTACTTGCTGGGAACAGACGCCAGTGCTATTTGCACTGTGTATGACAATGGGAGCGCAATAGTGTCTCTTCTTGCCACAAAACAATTCTTGCTCGTAGTACCAGAAACTGCATGTGTATTTGAATTCCATTTAGGACTGGGAAACAAATGCTAGCTCACCTTACAAGAAACACACTCTGCTTTTGAGAAAAGAGCACTCTTCTACTCTAATGTGTTTCCTATAGGGCCAGAACAGTGAGCTTGCTCAGGACAAAAGAAATGTGCTTCCTACACACACGGTCCATATCTAGTTCATCTCTGCTTAGGAAACTGATGAGAACAGTAGCTCCTCTTCAGTCCAATACACTGTACTTACTGGGAACTGACGCGAGTGCTATTTGCACTGTGTACGGCAAGGGGGCACAATAGTGACTCTTCTTGGAGAAAACAACTCTTGCTCTTAGGACCAGAAACTGCATTTGATTCAATCCACAAAGGACTGGGAAACAAACGCTAGCTCACTTTACAAGAAACACACTCTGCTTTTGAGAATAGGGCACACATCTTCTCTACTGTGTTTCCTATGGGGTCCAAACAGTGAGCTTGCTCAGAACAAAAGATTTGTGCTTCGTACACACAGGGGTCATATCTAGTTCAACTCTGCTTAGGAAACTGACAAGAACAGTAGCTTCTCTTCAGTCCAATACACTGTACTTGCTGGGAACAGACGCGAGTGCTATTTGCACTGTGTATGGCAATGGGAGCGCAATAGTGACTTTCCTTACCAGAAAACAACTCTTGCTCGTAGGGCCTGAATCTGCATGTGATTCAACTCCATTTATTGCTGGGAAAGAAATGCTAGCTCGCCTTACAAGAAACACACTCTGCTTTTGAGAAAACAGCACTCTTCTACTCTACTGTATTTCCTATAGCGCCAGAACAGTGAGCCTGCTCAGAACAAAAGAACTGTGCTTCCTGCACACACGGCCATATCTAGTTAAACTCTGCTTAGGAAACTGACAAGAACAGTAGATCCTCTTCAGTCCAATACACTGTACATGCTGGGAACAGACGCCAGGGCTATTTGCCCTGTGTATGACAATGGGAGTACAATAGTGACTCTTCTTACCAGAAAACAACTCTTGCTCGTAGGACCAAAAACTGCATTTGATTCAACTCCATTTAGGACTGGGAAACACACGCTAGCTCACCTTAGAAGAAACACACTCTGCTTTTGAGAAAAGAGCACTCTTCTACTCTACTGTGTTTCCTATAGGGCCAGAACAGTGAGCTTGCTCAGAACAAAAGAACTGTGCTTACTAAACACACGGGCCATATCTAGTTCTATTCTGCTTAGGAAACTGACAAGAACAGTAGCTCCTCTTCAGTCCAATACACTGTACTTTCTGGGAACAAACGCGAGTGCTATTTGCACTGTGTTTGTCAAAGGGAGCACAATAGTGACTCTTCTTACCAGAAAACAACTCTAGCTCATAGGACCAGAAACTGCATGTGTATTTGAACTCCATTTAGGACTGGGAAACAAATGCTAGCTCGCCTTACAAGAAGCATACTCTGGTTTTGAGAAAAGAGCACTCTTTTACTCTACAGTGTTTCCTATGGGGTTCGAACAGTGAACTTGCTCAAACAAAAGAACTGTGCTTCCTACACATACAGGCCATATCTAGTTCAACTCTGCTTAGGAAACTGACAAGAACAGTAGCTCCTCTTCAGTCCAATACACTGTACTTGCTGGGAAGAGACGCGAGTGCTATTTGTACTGTGTATGGAAATGGGAGCGCAATAGTGACTCTTCTTTACCAGAAAACAACTCTTGCTCGTAGGACCAAAAACTGCATTTGATTCAACTCCATTTAAGACTGGGAAACAAATGCTAGCTCGCCTTAGAAGAAACACACTCTGCTTTTGAGAAAAGAGCACTTTTCTACTCTACTGATTTTCCTATATGGCCAGAACAGTGAGCTTGCTCAGAACAAAAGAACTTTGCTTCCTACACACGGGCCATATCAAGTTCAATTCTGCTTAGGAAACTGACAAGAACAGTAGATCCTCTTCAGACCAATACACTGTACTTGCTGGGAATAGACGCCAGTGCTATTTGCCCTGTGTATGACAATGGGAGCGCAATAGTGACTCTTCTTACCAGAAAACAACTCTAGCTCATAGGACAAGAAACTGCATGTGACTCAACTCCATTTAGGCTTGGGAAACAAACGCTAGCTCGTCTTACAAGAAACACACTCTGCTTTTGAGAATAGGGCACACATCTACTCTGCTGTGTTTCCTATGGGGTCCAAACAGTGTGCTTGCTCAGAACAAAAATCTGTTCTTCCTACACACACGGGCCATATCTAGTTAAACTCTGCTTAGGAACCTGACAAGAACAGTAGCTCCTCTTCATTCCAATACACTGTACTTACTGGGAACAGACGCGAGTGCTATTTGCACTGTGTATGGCAAGGTGGCACAATAGTGACTCTTCTTGCCAGAAAACAACTCTTGCTCTTAGGACCAGAAACTGCATTTGATTCAATCCACTTAGGAATGGGAAACAAACGCTAGCTCGCCTTACAAGAAACACGCTCTGCTTTTTAGAGTAGGGCACATATCTTCTCTACTGTGTTTCCTATGGGGTCCAAACAGTGAGCTTGCTCAGAACAAAAGGACTGTGCTTCCTACACACACGGGCCATATCTAGTTCAACTCTGCTTAGGAAACTGACAAGAACAGTAGCTTCTCTTCAGTCCAATACACTGTACTTGCTGGGATCAGACGTGAGTGCTATTTGCACTGTGTATGGCATTGGGAGCGCAATAGTGACTCTTCTTATCAGAAAACTACTCTTGCTCGTAGGACCTGAAACTGCATGAGATTCAACTCCATTTAGGACTGGGAAAGAAACGCTAGCTCGCCTTACAAGAAACACACTCTGCTTTTGAGAAAAGAGCACTCTTCTACTCTACTGTGTTTCCTATAGGACGAGTACAGTGAGCTTGCTCAGAACAAAAGGACTGTGCTTCCTACACACACGGGCCATATCTAGTTCAACTCTGCTTCCGAAACTGACGAGAACAGTAGCTCCTCTTCAGTACAATACACTGTACTTACTGGGAACAGACGCGAGTGCTATTTGACTCTGTAAGGCAATTGGAACACAATAGTGACTCTTCTTACCAGAAAACAACTCTTGGTCGTAGGAACAAAAACTTCATTTGATTCAACTCTATTTAGGACTGGGAAACAAACGCTAGCTCGCCTTACAAGAAACACACTCTGCTTTTGAGAAAAGTGCACTCTTATACTCTACTGTGTTTCCTATGGGTT
>NW_026736855.1:0-57256 GCF_949786415.1 Peromyscus eremicus | reverse complement strand
CAGCAAGTACAGTGTATTGGACTGAAGCGGAGCTACTGTTCTTGTCAGTTTCCTAAACAGAGATGAACTAGATATGGCCCGTGTGTGTAGGAAGCACAGTTCTTTTGTCCTGAGCAAGCTCACTATTCGGACCCCATAGGAAACACAGTAGAGTAGAAGAGTGCTCTTTTCTCAAAAGCACAGTGTCTTTCTTGTAAGGCGAGCTAGTGTTTGTTTCCCAGTCAGAAATGGAGTTGAATCCCATGCAGTTTCTGGTCTTATGAGCAAGAGTTGTTTTCTGATAAGAAGAGTCACTATTGTGCTCCTATTGCCATACACAGTGCAAATAGCACTCGCGTCTGTTCCCAGCAAGTACAGTGTATTGGACTGAATAGGAGCTACTGTTCTTGTCAGTTTCCTAAGCAGAATTGAACTATATATGGCAGTATTTGTATGAAGCACAGATCTTTTGATCTGAGCAAGCTCACTGTTCTGGCCCTATAGGAAACACAGTAGAGTAGAAGAGTGCTCTTTTCTCAAAAGCAGAGTTTGTTTCTTGTAAGGCGAGCTAGCATTTGTTTCCCAGTCCTAAACGGAGTTGAATCACATGCAGTTTTTGGTCCTACGAGGAAGAGTTGTTTTCTGGTAAGGAAAGTCACTATTGCGCTCCCATTTCCATACTCAGTGCAAATAGCACTCGAATCTGCTCCCAGCAAGTACAGTGTATTGGACTGAAGAGGAGCTACTGTTCTTGTCAGTTTCCTAAGGAGAGTTGAACTAGATATGGCCCACGTGTATAGGAAGCACAGTTCTTTTGTTCTGAGCAAATTCACTGTTCTGGCCCAATAGGAAACACACTAGAGTAGAAGAGTGCTCTTTTCTCAAAAGCAGAGTGTGTTTCTTGTAAGGCGAGCTAGCAGTTGTTTCCCAGTCCTAAACGGAGTTGAATCACATGCAGTTTTTTGGTCCTACGAGCAAGAGTTGTTTTCTGGTAATAAAGTCACTATTGCGCTCCCATAGCCATACACAGTGCAAATAGCACTCGCATCTGTTCCCAGCAAGTACAGTGTATTGGACTGAAGCAGAGCTACTGTTGTTGTCAGTTTCCTAAGCAGAGATGAACTAGATATGGCCCGTGTGTGTAGGAAGCACAGTTCTTTTGTTCTGAGCAAGCTCACTGTTCAGAACCCCAGGAAACACAGTAGAGTAGAAGAGTGCTCTTTTCTCAAAATTAGAGAGTCTTTCTTGTAAGGCGAGCTAGTGTTTGTTTCCCAGTCAGAAATGGAGTTGAATCCCATGCAGTTTCTTTTCCTATGAGTAAGAGTTGATTTCTGATAAGAAGAGTCACTATTGTGCTCCTATTGCCATACACAGTGCAAATAGCACTCGCGTCATTTCCCAGCTAGTACAGTGTATTGGACTGCAGAGGAGCTACCGTTCTTGTCAGTTTCCTAAGCAGAGTTAAACTATATGGCCCGTGTGTGTAGGAAGCACAGTTCTTTTGTTCTGAGCATGCTCAATGTTCGGACCCCATAGGAAACACAGTCGAGTAGAAGAGTGCTCTTTTCTCAAAAGCAGAGTGTGTTTCTTGTTAGGCGAGCAAGCGTTTGTTTCCCAGTCCTAAATGGAGTTGAATCACATGCAGATTCTTGTCCTACGAGCAAGAGTTTTTTTCTGGTAAGAAGAGTCACTATTGCGCTCCCATTGTCATACACAGTGCAAATAGCACTCGCCTCTGTTCCCAGCAAGTACAGTGTATTGGACTGAAGCGGAGCTACTGTTCTTGTCAGTTTCCTAAGCAGAGTTGAACTAGATATGGCCCGTGTGTGTAGGAAGCACAGTTCTTTTGTTCTGAGCAAGCTCACTGTTCGGACCCCATATGAAACACAGTAGAGTAGAAGAGTGCTCTTTTCTCATAAGCAGAGTGTGTTTCTTGTAAGGCGAGCTAGTGTTTGTTTCCTAGTCCTAAATGGAGTTGAATCCCATGCAGTTTCTGGTCCTACGAGCAAGAGGTGTTTTCTGGTAAGGAAAGTCACTATTGCGCTCCCATTTCCATACACAGTGCAAATAGCACTCGCGTCTGTTCCCAGCAAGTACAGTGTATTGGACTGAAGCGGAGCTACTGTTCTTGTCAGTTTCCTAAGCAGAGATGAACTAGATATGGCCCGTGTGTGTAGGAAGCACAGTTCATTTGTTCTGAGCAAGCTCACTGTTAGACCCCCAAGGAAACACAGTAGAGTAGAAGAGTGCTATTTTCTCAAAAGCAGAGTGTGTTTTTTTTAAGGCCAGATAGCGTTTGTTTCCCTGTCCTAAATGGAGTTGAATCACATGCAGTTTTTTGCCCTACGACCAAGAGTTGTTTTCTGGTAAGGAATGTCACTATTGCGCTCCCATTGCCATACACAGTGTAAATAGCACTCGTGTCTGTTCCCAGCAAGTACAGTGTATTGGACTGAACAGTAGCTACTGTTCTTTTCAGTTTCCTAAGCAGAATTGAAATAGATATGGCTGTATTTATAGGAAGCACAGTTCTTTTGTTCTGAGCAAGCTCACTCTTCTGGCCCTATAGGAAACACAGTAGAGTAGAAGAGTGCTCTTTTCTCAAAATCAGAGTGTCTTTCTTGTAAGGCGAGCTAGTGTTTGTTTCCCAGGGAGAAATGGAGTTGAATCCCATGCAGTTTCTGGTTCTATGAGCAAGAGTTGTTTTCTGATAAGAAGAGTCACTATTGTGCTCCTATTGCCATACACAGTGCAAATAGCACTCGCGTCTGTTCCCAGCAAGTACAGTGTATTGGACTGAATAGGAGCTACTGTTCTTGTCAGTTTCCTAAACAGATTTGAACTTCATATGGTCCGTGTGTGTAGGAAGCACAGTTCTTTTGTTCTGAGCAAGCTCACTGTTCGGACCCCTAAGGAAACACAGTAGAGTAGAAGAGTGCTCTTTTCTCAAAAGCAGAGTGTGTTTCTTGTAAGGCGAGCTAGTGTTTGTTTCCCAGTCCTAAATGGAGCTGAATCACATGCAGTTTCTGGTCCTACGAGCAAGAGTTGTTTTCTGGTAAGAAGAGTCACTATTGCGCTCCCATTGTCATACACAGGGCGAATAGCACTGGCGTCTGTTCCCAGCATGTACAGTGTATTGGACTGAACAGGAGCTACTGTTCTTTTCAGTTTCCTAAGCAGAATTGAAATAGATATGGCTGTATTTGTAGGAAGCACAGTTCTTTTGTTCTGAGCAAGCTCACTCTTCTGGCCCTATAGGAAACACAGTAGAGTAGAAGACTGCTCTTTTCTCAAAAGCAGAGTGTGTTTCTTGTACGGCGAGCTAGCGTTTGTTTCCCAGTCCTAAATGGAGTTGAATCACATGCAGTTTTTGGTCCTACGAGCAAGAGTTGTTTTCTGGTAATAAAGTCACTATTGCGCTCCCATTGCCATACACAGTGCAAATAGCACTCGCATCTATTCCCAGCAAGTACAGTGTATTGGACTGAAGCGGAGCTACTGTTCTTGTCAGTTTCCTAAGCAGAGTTGAACTAGATATGGCCCGTGTGTGTAGGAAGCACAGTTCTTTTGTTCTGAGCAAGGTCACTGTTCGGACCCCATAGGATACACAGTCAAGTAGAAGAGTGCTCTTTTCTCAAAAGCAGAGTGCGTTTCTTGTAAGGCGAGCTAGTGTTTGTTTCCCAGTCCTAAATGGAGTTGAATCACATGCAGTTTCTGGTCTTATGAGCAAGAGTTGTTTTCTGATAAGAAGAGTCACTATTGTGCTCCTATTGCCATACACAGTGCAAATAGCACTCGCGTCTGTTCCCAGCAAGTACAGTGTATTGGACTGAATAGGAGCTACTGTTCTTGTCAGTTTCCTAAGCAGAGTTGAACTTCATATTTTCCGTGTGTGTAGGAAGCACAGTTCTTTTGTTCTGAGCAAGCTCACTGTTCGGTCCCCAAAGGAAACACAGTAGAGTAGAAGAGTGCTCTTTTCTCAAAAGCAGAGTGTGTTTCTTGTAAGGCGAGCTATCATTTGTTTCCCAGTCCTAAATGGAGCTGAATCACATGCAGTTTCTGGTCCTACAAGCAAGAGTTGTTTTCTGGTAAGAAGAGTCACTATTGCGCTCCCATTGTCATACACAGGGCAAATAGCACTGGTGTCTGTTCCCAGCATGTACAGTGTATTGGACTGAACAGGAGCTACTGTTCTTTTCAGTTTCCTAAGCAGAATTGAAATAGATATGGCTGTATTTGTAGGAAGCACAGTTCTTTTGTTCTGAGCAAGCTCACTCTTCTGGCCCTATAGGAAACACAGTAGAGTAGAAGAGTGCTCTTTTCTCAAAAGCAGAGTGTGTTTCTTGTAAGGCGAGCTAGCGTTTGTTTCCCAGTCTTAAATGGAGTTGAATCACATGCAGATTCTTGTCCTACGAGCAAGAGTTTTTTTCTGGTAAGAAGAGTCACTATTGCGCTCCCATTGTCATACACAGTGCAAATAGCACTCGCCACTTTTCCCAGCAAGTACAGTGTATTGGACTGAAGCGGAGCTACTGTTCTTGTCAGTTTCCTAAGCAGAGTTGAACTAGATA
Organism: Peromyscus eremicus; assembly: GCF_949786415.1. NCBI lineage: Eukaryota > Metazoa > Chordata > Mammalia > Rodentia > Cricetidae > Peromyscus > Peromyscus eremicus. The sequence goes on along the minus strand of NW_026736855.1, from coordinate 52,706 downwards.
TGGCCCGTGTGTGTAGGAAGCACAGTTCTTTTGTTCTGAGCAAGCTCACTGTTCGGACCCCATAGGATACAGAGTCGAGTAGAAGAGTGCTCTTTTCTCAAAAGCAGAGTGTGTTTCTTGTTAGGCGAGCTAGCGTTTGTTTCCCAGTCCTAAATGTGGTTGAATCACATGCAGTTTCTGGTCCTATGAGCAAGATTTGTTTTCTTGAAAGAAGAGTCACTATTGTGCTCCCATTGTCATACACAGGGCAAATAGCACTGGCGTCTGTTCCCAGCATGTACAGTGTATTGGACTGAACAAGAGCTACTGTTCTTTTCAGTTTGCTAAGCAGAATTGAACTATATATGGCAGTATTTGTATGAAGCACAGTTCTTTTGATCTGAGCAAGCTCACTGTTCTGGCCCTATAGGAAACACAGTAGAGTAGAAGAGTGCTCTTTTCTCAAAAGCAGAGTTTGTTTCTTGTAAGGCGAGCTAGCATTTGTTTCCCAGTCCTAAACGGAGTTGAATCACATGCAGTTTTTGGTCCTACGAGGAAGAGTTGTTTTCTGGTAAGGAAAGTCACTATTGCGCTTCCATTTCCATACTCAGTGCAAATAGCACTCGCGTCTGTTCCCAGCAAGTACAGTGTATTGGACTGAAGCGGAGCTACTGTTCTTGTCAGTTTCCTAAACAGAGATGAACTAGATATGGCCCGTGTGTGTAGGAAGCACAGTTCTTTTGTTCTGAGCAAGCTCACTGTTAGACCCCCTAGGAAACACAATAGAGTAGAAGAGTGCTCTTTTCTCAAAAGCAGAGTGTGTTTTTTTGTAAGGTGAGATAGCGTTTGTTTCCCTGTCCTAAATGGAGTTGAATCAAATGCAGTTTTTTGTCCTACGACCAAGAGTTGTTTTCTGGTAAGGAAAGTCACTATTGTGCTCCCATTTACATACACAGTGCAAATAGCACTCGCGTCGGTTCCCAGCAAGTACAGTGTATTGGACTGAAGCGTAGCTGCTGTTCTTGTCAGTTTCCTAAGCAGAGTTGAACTAGATATGGCCCCTGTGTGTAGGAAGCACAGTTCTTTTGTCCTGAGCAAGCTCACTATTCGGACCCCATAGGAAACACAGTAGAGTAGAAGAGTGCTCTTTTCTCAAAATCAGAGTGTCTTTCTTGTAAGGCGAGCTAGTGTTTGTTTCCCAGGGAGAAATGGAGTTGAATCCCATGCAGTTTCTGGTCTTATGAGCAAGAGTTGTTTTCTGATAAGAAGAGTCACTATTGTGCTCCTATTGCCATACACAGTGCAAATAGCACTCGCGTCTGTTCCCAGCAAGTACAGTGTATTGGACTGAATAGGAGCTACTGTTCTTGTCAGTTTCCTAAGCAGAGTTGAACTAGATATGGTCCGTTTGTGTAGGAAGCACAGTTCTTTTGTTCTGAGCAAGCTCACTCTTCTGGCCTATAAGAAAAACAATAGAGTAGAAGAGTGCTCTTTTCTCAAAAGCAGAGTGTGTTTCTTGTAAGGCGAGCTAGCGTTTGTTTCCCAGTCATAAATGGAGTTGAATCCCATGCAGTTTCTGGTCCTACGAGCAAGAGGTGTTTTCTGGTAAGGAAAGTCACTATTGCGCTCCCATTTACATACACAGGGCAAATAGCACTCGAGTCTGTTCCCAGCAAGTACAGTGTATTGGACTGAAGCGGAGCTACTGTTCTTGTCAGTTTCCTAAACAGAGATGAACTAGATATGGCCCGTGTGTGTAGGAAGCACAGTTCTTTTGTTCTGAGCGAGCTCACTGTTAGACCCCCTAGGAAACACAGTAGAGTAGAAGAGTGCTCTTTTCTCAAAATTAGAGAGTCTTTCTTGTAAGGCGAGCTAGTGTTTGTTTCCCAGTCAGAAATGGAGTTGAATCCCATGCAGTTTCTTTTCCTATGAGTAAGAGTTTTTTTCTGATAAGAAGAGTCACTATTGTGCTCCTATTGCCATACACAGTGCAAATAGCACTCGTGTCTGTTCCCAGCTAGTACAGTGTATTGGACTGCAGAGGAGCTACCGTTCTTGTCAGTTTCCTAAGCAGAGTTGAACTATATGGCCCGTGTGTGTAAGAAGCACAGTTCTTTTGTTCTGAGCATGCTCAATGTTCGGACCCCATAGGAAACACAGTCGAGTAGAAGAGTGCTCTTTTCTCAAAAGCAGAGTGTGTTTCTTGTTAGGCGAGCTAGCGTTTGTTTCCCAGTCCTAAATGGAGTTGAATCACATGCAGATTCTTGTCCTACGAGCAAGAGTTTTTTTCTGGTAAGAAGAGTCACTATTGCGCTCCCATTGTCATACACAGTGCAAATAGCACTCGCCTCTGTTCCCAGCAAGTACAGTGTATTGGACTGAAGCGGAGCTACTGTTCTTGTCAGTTTCCTAAGCAGAGTTGAACTAGATATGGCCCGTGTGTGTAGGAAGCACAGTTCTTTTGTTCTGAGCAAGCTCACTGTTCGGACCCCATAGGAAACACTGTAGAGTAGAAGAGTGCTCTTTTCTCAAAAGCAGAGTGTGTTTCTTGTAAGGCGAGCTAGTGTTTGTTTCCCAGTTTTAAATGGAGTTGAATCACATGCAGTTTTTTGTCCTACGACCAAGAGTTGTTTTCTGGTAAGGAATGTCACTATTGCGCTCCCATTTACATAAACAGTGCAAATAGCACTCGCGTCTGTTCCCAGCAAGTACAGTGTATTGGACTGAAGCGTAGCTGCTGTTCTTGTCAGTTTCCTAAGCAGAGTTGAACTAGATATGGCCCCTGTGTGTAGGAAGCACAGTTCTTTTGTCCTGAGCAAGCTCACGATTCGGACCGCATAGGAAACACAGTAGAGTAGAAGAGTGCTCTTTTCTCAAAATCAGAGTGTCTTTCTTGTAAGGCGAGCTAGTGTTTGTTTCCCAGTCAGAAATGGAGTTGAATCCCATGCAGTTTCTGGTCTTATGAGCAAGAGTTGTTTTCTGATAAGAAGAGTCACTATTGTGCTCCCATTGCCATACACAGTGCAAATAGCACTCGCGTCTGTTCCCAGCAAGTACAGTGTATTGGACTGAAGTGGAGCTACTGTTCTTGTCAGTTTCCTAAGCAGAGTTGAACTTCATATGGTCCGTGTGTGTAGGAAGCACAGTTCTTTTGTTCTGAGCAAGCTCACTGTTCGGACCCCAAGGGAAACACAGTAGAGTAGAAGAGTGCTCTTTTCTCAAAAGCAGAGTGTGTTTCTTGTAAGGCGAGCTAGCATTTGTTTCCCAGTCCTAAATGGAGCTGAATCACATGCAGTTTCTGGTCCTACGAGCAAGAGTTGTTTTCTGGTAAGAAGAGTCACTATTGCGCTCCCATTGTCATACACAGGGCGAATAGCACTGGCGTCTGTTCCCAGCATGTACAGTGTATTGGACTGAACAGGAGCTACTGTTCTTTTCAGTTTCCTAAGCAGAATTGAACTAGATATGGCTGTATTTGTAGGAAGCACAGTTCTTTTGTTCTGAGCAAGCTCACTCTTCTGGCCCTATAGGAAACACAGTAGAATAGACGAGTGCTCTTTTCTCAAAAGCAGTGTGTTTCTTGTAAGGCGAGCTAGCGTTTGTTTCCCAGTCCTAAATGGAGTTGAATCACATGCAGTTTTTGGTCCTACGAGCAAGAGTTGTTTTCTGGTAATAAAGTCACTATTGCGCTCCCATTGCCATACACAGTGCAAATAGCACTCGCATCTGTTCCAAGCAAGTACAGTGTATTGGACTGAAGCGGAGCTACTGTTCTTGTCAGTTTCCTAAGCAGAGTTGAACTAGATATGGCCCGTGTGTGTAGGAAGCACAGTTCTTTTGTTCTGAGCAAGCTCACTGTTCGGACACCATAGGATACACAGTCGAGTAGAAGAGTGCTCTTTTCTCAAAAGCAGAGTGTGTTTCTTGTTAGGCGAGCTAGCGTTTGTTTCCCAGTCCTAAATGTGGTTTAATCACATGCTGTTTCTGGTCCTATGAGCAAGATTTGTTTTCTGGAAAGAAGAGTCACTATTGCGCTCCCATTGTCATACACAGGGCAAATAGCACTGGCGTCTGTTCCCAGCATGTACAGTGTATTGGACTGAACAGGAGCTACTGTTCTTTTCAGTTTCCTAAGCAGAATTGAACTATATATGGCAGTATTTGTATGAAGCACAGTTCTTTTGATCTGAGCAAGCTCACTGTTCTGGCCCTATAGGAAACACAGTAGAGTAGAAGAATGCTCTTTTCTCAAAAGCAGAGTTTGTTTCTTGTAAGGCGAGCTAGCATTTGTTTCCCAGTCCTAAACGGAGTTGAATCACATGCAGTTTTTGGTTCTTCGAGGAAGAGTTGTTTTCTGGTAAGGAAAGTCACTATTGCGCTCCCATTTCCATACTCAGTGCAAATAGCACTCCCATATGCTCCCAGCAAGTACAGTGTATTGGACTGAAGCGGAGCTACTGTTCTTGTCAGTTTCCTAAGGAGAGTTGAACTAGATATGGCCCACGTGTATAGGAAGCACAGTTCTTTTGTTCTGAGCAAATTCACTGTTCTGGCCCAATAGGAAACACACTAGAGTAGAAGAGTGCACTTTTCTCAAAAGCAGAGTGTGTTTCTTGTAAGGCGAGCTAGCATTTGTTTCCCAGTCCTAAACGGAGTTGAATCACATGCAGTTTTTTGTCCTACGACCAAGAGTTGTTTTCTGGTAATAAAGTCACTATTGCACTCCCATTGCCATACACAGTGCAAATAGCACTCGCATCTGTTCCCAGCAAGTACAGTGTATTGGACTGAAGCAGAGCTACTGTTGTTGTCAGTTTCCTAAGCAGAGATGAACTAGATATGGCCCGTGTTTGTAGGAAGCACAGTTCTTTTGTTCTGAGCAAGCTCACTGTTCAGACCCCCTAGGAAACACAGTAGAGTAGAAGAGTGCTCTTTTCTCAAAATTAGAGAGTCTTTCTTGTAAGGCGAGCTAGTGTTTGTTTCCCAGTCAGAAATGGAGTTGAATCCCATGCAGTTTCTTGTCCTATGAGTAAGAGTTGTTTTCTGATAAGAAGAGTCACTATTGTGCTCCTATTGCCATACACAGTGCAAATAGCACTCGCGTCTGTTCCCAGCTTGTACAGTGTATTGGACTGCAGAGGAGCTACCGTTCTTGTCAGTTTCCTAAGCAGAGTTGAACTATATGGCCCGTGTGTGTAGGAAGCACAGTTCTTTTGTTCTGAGCATGCTCAATGTTCGGACCCCATAGGAAACACAGTCGAGTAGAAGAGTGCTCTTTTCTCAAAAGCAGAGTGTGTTCCTTGTTAGGCGAGCTAGCGTTTGTTTCCCAGTCCTAAATGGAGTTGAATCACATGCAGATTCTTGTCCTACGAGCAAGAGTTTTTTTTCTGGTAAGAAGAGTCACTATTGCGCTCCCATTGTCATACACAGTGCAAATAGCACTCGCATCTGTTCCCAGCAAGTACAGTGTATTGGACTGAAGCGGAGCTACTGTTCTTGTCAGTTTCCTAAACAGAGTTGAACTAGATATGGCCCGTGTGTGTAGGAAGCACAGTTCTTTTGTTCTGGGCAAGCTCACTGTTCGGACCCCATAGGAAACACAGTAGAGTAGAAGAGTGCTCTTTTCTCAAAAGCCGAGTGTGTTTCTTGTAAGACGAACTAGTGTTTGTTTCCCAGTCCTAAATGGAGTTGAATCCCATGCAGTTTCTGGTCCTACGAGCAAGAGGTGTTTTCTGGTAAGGAAAGTCACTATTGCGCTCCCATTTCCATACACAGTGCAAATAGCACTCGCGTCTGTTCCCAGCAAGTACAGTGTATTGGACTGAAGCGGAGCTACTGTTCTTGTCAGTCTCCTAAACAGAGATGAACTAGATATGGCCTGTGTGTCTAGGAAGCACAGTTCTTTTGTTCTGAGCAAGCTCACTGTTAGACCCCCTAGGAAACACAATAGAGTAGAAGAGTGCTCTTTTCTCAAAAGCAGAGTGTGTTTTTTGTAAGGCGAGATAGCGTTTGTTTCCCTGTCCTAAATGGAGTTGAATCACATGCAGTTTTTTGTCCTACGACCAAGAGTTGTTTTCTGGTAAGGAAAGTCACTATTGTGCTCCCATTTACATACACAGTGCAAATAGCACTCGCGTCTGTTCACAGCAAGTACAGTGTATTGGACTGAATCGTAGCTACTGTTCTTGTCAGTTTCCTAAGCAGAGTTGAACTAGATATGGCCCCTGTGTGTAGGAAGCACAGTTCTTTTGTCCGGAGCAAGCTAACTATTCGGACCCCATAGGAAACACAGTAGAGTAGAAGTGTGCTCTTTTCTCAAAATCAGAGTGTCTTTCTTGTAAGGCGAGCTAGTGTTTGTTTCCCAGTCAGAAATGGAGTTGAATCCCATGCAGTATCTGGTCTTATGAGCAAGAGTTGTTTTCTGATAAGAAGAGTCACTATTGTGCTCCTATTGCCATACACAGTGCAAATAGCACTCGCATCTGTTCCCAGCAAGTATAGTGTATTGGACTGTATAGGAGCTACTCTTCTTGTCAGTTTCCTAAGCAGAGTTGAACTACATACTGTCCGTTTGTGTAGGAAGCACAGTTCTTTTGTTCTGAGCAAGCTCACTCTTCTGGCCCTATAAGAAACACAGTAGAGTAGAAGACTGCTCTTTTCTCAAAAGCAGAGTGTGTTTCTTGTAAGGCGAGCTAGCGTTTGTTTCCCAGTCCTAAATGGAGTTGAATCACATGCAGTTTTTGGTCCTACGAGCAAGAGTTGTTTTCTGGTAATAAAGTCACTATTGCGCTCCCATTGCCATACACAGTGCAAATAGCTCTCGCACCAGTTCCCAGCAAGTACAGTGTATTGGACTGAAGCGGATCTACTGTTCTTGTCAGTGTCCTAAGCAGAGTTGAACTAGATATGGCCCGTGTGTGTAGGAAGCACAGTTCTTTTGTTCTGAGCAAGCTCACTGTTCGGACCCCATAGGAAACACAGTAGAGTAGAAGAGTGCTCTTTTCTCAAAAGCAGAGTGTGTTTCTTGTAAGGGGAGCTAGTGTTTGTTTCCCAGTCCTAAATGGAGTTGAAACCCATACAGTTTCTGGTCCTACGAGCAAGAGGTGTTTTCTGGTAAGGAAAGACACTATTGCGCTCCCATTTCCATACACAGTGCAAATAGCACTCGCGTCTGTTCCCACCAAGTACAGTGTATTGGACTGAAGCGGAGCTACTGTTCTTGTCAGTTTCCTAAGCAGAGATGAACTAGATATGGCCCGTGTGTGTAGGAAGCACAGTTCTTTTGTTCTGAGCAAGCTCACTGTTAGACCCCCTAGGAAACACAGTAGAGTAGAAGAGTGCTCTTTTCTCAAAAGCAGAGTGTGTTTTTTGTAAGGCTAGATAGCGTTTGTTTCCCTGTCCTAAATGGAGTTGAATCACATGCAGTTTTTTGTCCTACGACCAAGAGTTGTTTTCTCGTAAGGAATGTCACTATTGCGCTCCCATTTACATAAACAGTGCAAATAGCACTCGTGTCTGTTCCCAGCAAGTACAGTGTATTGGACTGAATAGGAGCTACTGTTCTTGTCATTTTCCTAAGCAGAGTTGAACTTCATATGGTCCGTGTTTGTAGGAAGCACAGTTCTTTTGTTCTGAGCAAGCTCACTGTTCGGTCCCCAAAGGAAACACAGTAGAGTAGAAGAGTGCTCTTTTCTCAAAAGCAGAGTGTGTTTCTTGTAAGGCGAGCTAGCATTTGTTTCCCAGTCCTAAATGGAGCTGAATCACATGCAGTTTCTGGTCCTACGAACAAGAGTTGTTTTCTGGTAAGAAGAGTCACTATTGCGCTCCCATTGTCATACACAGGGCGAATAGCACTGGCGTCTGTTCCCAGCATGTACAGTGTATTGGACTGAACAGGAGCTACTGTTCTTTTCAGTTTCCTAAGCAGAATTGAACTAGATATGGCTGTATTTGTAGGAAGCACAGTTCTTTTGTTCTGAGCAAGCTCACTCTTCTGGCCCTATAGGAAACACAGTAGAGTAGAAGAGTGCTCTTTTCTCAAAAGCAGAGTGTGTTTCTTGTAAGGCGAGCTAGCGTTTGTTTCCCAGTCCTAAATGGAGTTGAATCACATGCAGTTTTTGGTCCTACGAGCAAGAGTTGTTTTCTGGTAATAAAGTCACTATTGCGCTCCCATTGCCATACACAGTGCAAATAGCACTCGCACCAGTTCCCAGCAAGTACAGTGTATTGGACTGAAGCGGATCTACTGTTCTTGTCAGTTTCCTAAGCAGAGTTGAACTAGATATGGCCCGTGTGTGTAGGAAGCACAGTTCTTTTGTTCTGAGCAAGCTCACTGTTCGGACCCCATAGGAAACACAGTAGAGTAGAAGAGTGCTCTTTTCTCAAAAGCAGAGTGTGTTTCTTGTAAGGGGAGCTAGTGTTTGTTTCCCAGTACTAAATGGAGTTGAATCCCATGCAGTTTCTGGTCCTACGAGCAAGAGGTGTTTTCTGGTAAGGAAAGTCACTATTGCGCTCCAATTTCCATACACAGTGCAAATAGCACTCGCGTCTGTTCCCAGCAAGTACAGTGTATTGGACTGAAGCGGAGCTACTGTTCTTGTCAGTTTCCTAAGCAGAGATGAACTAGATATGGCCCGTGTGTGTAGGAAGCACAGTTCTTTTGTTCTGAGCAAGCTCACTGTTAGACCCCCTAGGAAACACAGTAGAGTAGAAGAGTGCTCTTTTCTCAAAAGCAGAGTGTGTTTTTTGTAAGGCCAGATAGCGCTTGTTTCTCTGTCCTAAATGGAGTTGAATCACATGCAGTCTTTTGTCCTACGACCAAGAGTTGTTTTCTGGTAAGGAAAGTCACTATTGTGCTCCCATTTACATACACAGTGCAAATAGCACTCGCGTCTGTTCCCAGCAAGTACAGTGTATTGGACTGAAGCATAGCTACTGTTCTTGTCAGTTTCCTAAGCAGAGTTGAACTAGATATGGCCCCTGTGTGTAGGAAGCACAGTTCTTTTGTCCTGAGCAAGCTCACTATTCGGACCCCATAGGAAACACAGTAGAGTAGAAGAGTGCTCTTTTCTCAAAATCAGAGTGTCTTTCTTGTAAGGCGAGCTAGTGTTTGTTTCCCAGTCAGAAATGGAGTTGAATCCCATGCAGTTTCTGGTCTTATGAGCAAGAGTTGTTTTCTGATAAGAAGAGTCACTATTGTGCTCCTATTGCCATACACAGTGCAAATAGCACTCGCGTCTGTTCCCAGCAAGTATAGTGTATTGGACTGTATAGGAGCTACTGTTCTTGTCAGTTTCCTAAGCAGAGTTGAACTACATATTGTCCGTTTGTGTAGGAAGCACAGTTCTTTTGTTCTGAGCAAGCTCACTCTTCTGGCCCTATAAGAAACACAGTAGAGTAGAAGACTGCTCTTTTCTCAAAAGAAGAGTGTGTTTCTTGTAAGGCGAGCTAGCGTTTGTTTCCCAGTCCTAAATGGAGTTGAATCACATGCAGTTTTTGGTCCTACGAGCAAGAGTTGTTTTCTGGTAATAAAGTCACTATTGCGCTCCCATTGCCATACACAGTGCAAATAGCTCTCGCACCAGTTCCCAGCAAGTACAGTGTATTGGACTGAAGCGGATCTACTGTTCTTGTCAGTGTCCTAAGCAGAGTTGAACTAGATATGGCCCGTGTGTGTAGGAAGCACAGTTCTTTTGTTCTGAGCAAGCTCACTGTTCGGACCCCATAGGAAACACAGTAGAGTAGAAGAGTGCTCTTTTCTCAAAAGCAGAGTGTCTTTCTTGTTAGGGGAGCTAGTGTTTGTTTCCCAGTCCTAAATGGAGTTGAATCCCATGCAGTTTCTGGTCCTACGAGCAAGAGGTGTTTTCTGGTAAGGAAAGTCACTATTGCGCTCCCATTTCCATACACAGTGCAAATAGCACTCGCGTCTGTTCCCACCAAGTACAGTGTATTGGACTGAAGCGGAGCTACTGTTCTTGTCAGTTTCCTAAGCAGAGATGAACTAGATATGGCCCGTGTGTGTAGGAAGCACAGTTCTTTTGTTCTGAGCAAGCTCACTGTTAGACCCCCTAGAAAACACAGTAGAGTAGAAGAGTGCTCTTTTCTCAAAAGCAGAGTGTGTTTTTTGTAAGGCCAGATAGCGTTTGTTTCCCTGTCCTAAATGGAGTTGAGTCACATGCAGATTTTTGTCCTACGACCAAGAGTTGTTTTCTGGTAAGGAATGTCACTATTGCGCTCCCCTTTACATAAACAGTGCAAATAGCACTCGTGTCTGTTCCCAGCAAGTACAGTGTATTGGACTGAATAGGAGCTACTGTTCTTGTCAGTTTCCTAAGCAGAGTTGAACTTCATATGGTCCGTGTTTGTAGGAAGCACAGTTCTTTTGTTCTGAGCAAGCTCACTGTTCGGACCACAAAGGAAACACAGTAGAGTAGAAGAGTGCTCTTTTCTCAAAAGCAGAGTGTGTTTCTTGTAAGGCGAGCTAGCATTTGTTTCCCAGTCCTAAATGGAGCTGAATCACATGCAGTTTCTGGTCCTACGAACAAGAGTTGTTTTCTGGTAAGAAGAGTCACTATTGCGCTCCCATTGTCATACACAGGGCGAATAGCACTGGCGTCTGTTCCCAGCATGTACAGTGTATTGGACTGAACAGGAGCTACTGTTCTTTTCAGTTTCCTAAGCAGAATTGAACTAGATATGGCTGTATTTGTAGGAAGCACAGTTCTTTTGTTCTGAGCAAGCTCACTCTTCTGGCCCTATAGGAAACACAGTAGAGTAGAAGAGTGCTCTTTTCTCAAAAGCAGAGTGTGTTTCTTGTAAGGCGAGCTAGCGTTTGTTTCCCAGTCCTAAATGGAATTGAATCACATGCAGTTTTTTGTCCTACGAGCAAGAGTTGTTTTCTGGTAATAAAGTCACTATTGCGCTCCCATTGCCATACACAGTGCAAATAGCACTTGCATCTGTTCCCAGCAAGTACAGTGTATTGGACTGAAGCGGAGCTACTGTTCTTGTCAGTTTCCTAAGCAGAGTTGAACTAGATATGGCCCGTGTGTGTAGGAAGCACAGTTCTTTTGTTCTGAGCAAGCTCACTGTTCGGACCCCATAGGAAACACAGTAGAGTAGAAGAGTGCTCTTTTCTCAAAAGCAGAGTGTGTTTCTTGTAAGGCAAGCTAGTGTTTGTTTCCCAGTCCTAAATGGAGTTGAATCCCATGCAGTTTCTGGTCCTACGAGCAAGAGGTGTTTTCTGGTAAGGAAAGTCACTATTGCGCTCCCATTTCAAAACATAGTGCAAATAGCACTCGCGTCTGTTCCCAGCAAGTACAGTGTATTGGACGGAAGCGGAGCTACTGTTCTTGTCAGTTTCCTAAGCAGAGATGAACTAGATATGATCCGTGTGTGTAATAAGCACAGTTCTTTTGTTCTGAGCAAGCTCACTGTTCAGACCCCCTAGGAAACACAGTAGAGTAGAAGAGTGCTCTTTTCTCAAAAGCAGAGTGTGTTTTTTGTAAGGCGAGATAGCGTTTATTTCCCTGTCCTAAATGGAGTTGAATCACATGCAGTATTTAGTCCTATGACAAAGAGTTGTTTTCTGGTAAGGAAAGTCACTATTGCGCTCCCATTTACATACACAGTGCAAATAGCACTAGCGTCTGTTCCCAGCAAGTACAGTGTATTGGACTGAAGCGTAGCTACTGTTCTTGTCAGTTTCCTTAGCAGAGTTGATCTAGATATGGCCCCTGTGTGTAGGAAGCACAGTTCTTTTGTCCTGAGCAAGCTCACTATTCGGACCCCATAGGAAACACAGTAGAGTAGAAGAGTGCTCTTTTCTCAAAATCAGAGTGTCTTTCTTGTAAGGCGAGCTAGTGTTTGTTTCCCAGTCAGAAATGGAGTTGAATCCCATGCAGTTTCTGGTCTTATGAGCAAGAGTTGTTTTCTGATAAGAAGAGTCACTATTGTGCTCCTTTTGCCATACACAGTGCAAAAAGCACTCGCGTCTGTTCCCAGCAAGTACAGTGTATTGGACTGAAGAGGAGCTACTGTTCTTGTCAGTTTCCTAAGCAGAGTTGAACTAGATATGGCCCGTGTGTGTAGGAAGCACAGTTCTTTTGTTCTGAGCAAGCTCACTGTTCGGACCCCATAGGAAACACAGTAGAGTAGAAGACTGCTCTTTTCTCAAAAGCAGAGTGTGTTTCTTGTAAGGCGAGCTAGCGTTTGTTTCCCAGTCCTAAATGGAGTTGAATCACATGCAGTTTTTGGTCCTACGAGCAAGAGTTGTTTTCTGGTAATAAAGTCACTGTTGCACTCCCATTGCCATACACAGTGTAAATAGCACTCGCATCTGTTCCCAGCAAGTACAGTGTATTGGACTGAAACGGAGCTACTGTTCTTGTCACTTTCCTAAGCAGAGTTGAACTAGATATGGCCCGTGTGTGTAGGAAGTCCAGTTCTTTTGTTCTGAGCAAGCTCACTGTTCGGACCCCATAGGATACACAGTCGAATAGAAGAGTGCTCTTTTCTCAAAAGCAGAGTGTGTTTCTTGTATGGCGAGCTAGCATTTGTTTCCCAGTCCTAAATGGAGTTGAATCCCATGCAGTTTCTGGTCCTACGAGCAAGAGTTGTTTTCTGGTAAGGAAAGTCACTATTGCCCTCCCATTGCTATACACAGTGCAAATAGCACTCGCGTCTGTTCCCAGAAAGTACAGTGTATTGGACTGAAGAAGAGCTACTGTTCTTGTCAGTTTCCTAAGCAGTGTTCAACTATATATGGCCTGTGTGTGTAGGAAGCACAGTTCTTTTGTTCTGAGCAAGCTCACTGTTCGGACCCCATAGGAAACACAGTATAGTAGAAGAGTGCTCTTTTCTCAAAAGCAGAGTGTGTTTCTTGTAAGGCGAGCTAGCTTTTGTTTCCCAGTAATAAATGGAGTTGAATCACACGCAGTTTCTAGTCCTATGAGCAAGGTTTGTTTTCTGGTAAGAAGAGTCACTATGGCACTCCCATTTTCATACACAGGTCAAATAGCACTGGCGTCTGTTTAATGCAAATACAGTGTATTGGACTGAAGATGAGCTACTGATCTTGTCAGTTTCCTAAGCAGAATTGAACGAGATATGGCCATGTGTGCAGGAAGCACGGTTCTTTTGTTCTGAGAAAGCTAATTGTTTTGGCCCTATAGGACACACAATAGAGTAGAAGAGTGCTCTTTTCTCAAAAGCAGAGTGTGTTTGTTTAAGGCGAGCTAGCGTTTCGTTCCCAGTCCTAAATGGAGTTGAATCACTGGCAGTTTTTGGTCCTACGAGCAAGAGTTGTTTTCTGGTAAGGAAAGTCACTATTGTGCTCCCATTGCCATACATAGTGCAAAAAGCACTTGCGTCTCTTCCCAGCAAGTACAGTGTATTGGACTGAAGAGGAGCTACTGTTCTTGTCAGTTTCCTAAGCAGAGTTGAACTAGATACTGCCCCTGTGTGTAGGAAGCACAGTTCTTTTGTTCTGAGCAAGCTCACTGTTCGGACCCCATAGGAAACACAGTAGAGTAGAAGAGTGCTATTTTCTCAAAAGCAGAGTGTGTTTTTTGTAAGGTGAGCAAGTGTTTGTTTCCCAGTCTGAAATGGAGTTGAATGCCATGCAGTTTCTGGTCCTAGGAGCAAGTGATGTGTTCTGGTAAGAAGATTTTCTATTGCTCTCCCATTGTCATACAAAGGGCGAATAGCACTGGTGTCTGTTCCCAGCAGGTGCAGTGTATGGGACTGAAGATGAGCTACTGTTCTTGTCAGTTTCCTAAGCAGAGTTGAACTAGATATAGCCCGTGTGTGTAGGAAGCACAGTTCTTTTTTTTTCTGATCAAGCACACTGTTTGGACCCCAAAGGAAACACTGTAGAGTAGAAGAGTTTTCTTTTCTCAAAAGCAGAGTGTGTTTCTTGTAAGGCGAGCTAGTCTTTGTATCCCAGTCTGAAATGGAGTTGAATCCCATGCAGTTTCTGGTCCTACGAGAACGAGTTGTTTTCTGGTAAGAAGAGTCACTATTGCGCTCCCATTGCCATACACAGTGCAAAGAGCTGTCACGTCTGTTCCCAGCAAGTACAGTGTATTGGACTGAAGAGGATCTACTGTTCTTGTCAGTTTCCAAAGCAGAGTTGAACTAGATATGGCCCATGTGTGTAGGAAGCACAGTTCTTTTGTTCTGAGCAAGCTCACTGTTCTGGCCCTATAGGAAACACAGTAGAGTAGAAGAGTGCTCTTTTCTCAAAAGCAGAGTGAGTTTCTTGTAAGGCGAGCTAGCGTTTGTTTCCCAGTACTAAATGTAGTTGAATCACATGTAGTTTTTGGTCCTAGAAGCAAGAGTTGTTTTCTGGTAAGAAGTGTCACTATTGTGCTCCCATTGCCATAAACAGTGCAAATAGCACTGGCGTCAGTTTCCAGCAAGTACAGTGTATTGGACTGAAGAGGAACAACTGTTCTTGTCAGTTTCCTAAGCAGAGTTGAACTAGATATGGCTCGTGTGTGTATGAAGCACGGTTCTTTTGTTCGGAGCAAGCTCACTGTTCTGGTTCTATAGGAAACACATTAGAGTAGAAGAGTGCTCTTTTCTCAAAAGCAGAGTGTGTTTCTTGTAAGGCAAGCTAGCGTTTGTTTCCCAGTCCTAAATGGAGTTGAATCACATGAAGTTTCTGGTCCTATGAGCAAGTGTTGTTTTCTGGTAAGAAGAGTCACTATTGCGCTCCCATTGTCATACACAAGGCAAATAGCACTGGCGTCTATTCCCAGCATGTACAGTGTATTAGACTGTAGAGGATCTACTGTTCTTGTCAGTTTCCTAAGCAGAATTGAACCAGATATGGCCGTGTGTCTAGGAAGCACGGTTCTTTGTTCTGAGCAAGCTCACTGTTTTGGCTCTATAGGAAACACAGTAGTGTAGAAGAGTGCTCTTTTCTCAAAAGCAGAGTGTGTTTATTGTAAGGCGAGCTAGCGTTTGTTTCCCAGTCCTAAATGGAGTTGAATCACATGCAGTTTCTGGTCCTACGAGCAAGAGTTGTTTTCTGGTAAGAAGTGCCACTATTGTGCTTCCATTGTCATACACAAGGCAAATAGCACTCGCCTCTGTTCCCAGCAAGTACAGTGTATTGGACTGCAGAAGAGCTACTGTTCTTGTCAGTTTCCTAAGCAGAGTTGACCTAGATATGGCACGTGTGTGTAGGAAGCACAATTCTTTTGTTCTGAGCAAGCTCACTGTTCGGACCCCATAGGAAACACAGTAGAGTAGAAGAGTGCTCTTTTCTCAAAAGCAGAGTGTGTTTCTTGTAAGGGGAGCTAGTGTTTGTTTCCCAGTCCTAAATGGAATTGAATCCCATGCAGTTTCTGGTCCTACGAGCAAGAGGTGTTTTCTGGTAAGGAAAGTCACTATTGCGCTCCCATTTCCATACACAGTGCAAATAGCACTCGCGTCTGTTCCCAGCAAGTACAGTGTATTGGACTGAAGCGGAGCTACTGTTCTTGTCAGTTTCCTAAGCAGAGATGAACTAGATATGGCCCGTGTGTGTAGGAAGCACAGTTCTTTTGTTCTGAGCAAGCTCACTGTTAGACCCCCTAGGAAACACAGTAGAGTAGAAGAGTGCTCTTTTCTCAAAAGCAGAGTGTGTTTTTTGTAAGGCCAGATAGCGTTTGTTTCCCTGTCCTAAATGGAGTTGAATCACATGCAGTTTTTTGTCCTACGACCAAGAGTTGTTTTCTCGTAAGGAATGTCACTATTGCCCTCCCATTTACATAAACAGTGCAAATAGCACTCGCGTCTGTTCCCAGCAAGTACAGTGTATTGGACTGAAGAGAAGCTGCTGTTCTTGTCAGTTTCCTAAGCAGAGTTGAACTAGATATGGCCCCTGTGTGTAGGAAGCACAGCTCTTTTGTCCTGAGCAAGCTCACTATTCGGACCCCATAGGAAACACAGTAGAGTAGAAGAGTGCTCTTTTCTCAAAATCAGAGTGTCTTTCTTGTAAGGGGAGCTAGTGTTTGTTTCCCAGTCAGAAATGGAGTTGAATCCCATGCAGTTTCTGGTCTTATGAGCAAGAGTTGTTTTCTGATAAGAAGAGTCACTATTGTGCTCCTATTGCCATACACAGTGCAAATAGCACTCGCGTCTGTTCCCAGCAAGTACAGTGTATTGGACTGAATAGGAGCTACTGTTCTTGTCAGTTTCCTAAGCAGAGTTGAACTTCATATGGTCCGTGTGTGTAGGAAGCACAGTTCTTTTGTTCTGAGCAAGCTCACTGTTCGGACCCCAAAGGAAACACAGTAGAGTAGAAGAGAGCTCTTTTCTCAAAAGCAGAGTGTGTTTCTTGTAAGGCGAGCTAGCATTTATTTCCCAGTCCTAAATGGAGCTGAATCACATGCAGTTTCTGGTCCTACGAACAAGAGTTGTTTTCTGGTAAGAAGAGTCACTATTGCGCTCCCATTGTCATACACAGGGCGAATAGCACTGGCGTCTGTTCCCAGCATGTACAGTGTATTGGACTGAACAGGAGCTACTGTTCTTTTCAGTTTCCTAAGCAGAATTGAACTAGATATGGCTGTATTTGTAGGAAGCACAGTTCTTTTGTTCTGAGCAAGCTCACTCTTCTGGCCCTATAGGAAACACAGTAGAGTAGAAGAGTGCTCTTTTCTCAAAAGCAGAGTGTGTTTCTTGTAAGGCGAGCTAGCGTTTGTTTCCCAGTCCTAAATGGAGTTGAATCACATGCAGTTTTTGGTCCTACGAGCAAGAGTTGTTTTCTGGTAATAAAGTCACTATTGCGCTCCCATTGCCATACACAGTGCAAATAGCACTCGCATCTGTTCCCAGCAAGTACAGTGTATTGGACTGAAGCGTAGCTACTGTTCTTGTCAGTTTCCTTAGCAGAGTTGATCTAGATATGGCCCCTGTGTGTAGGAAGCACAGTTCTTTTGTCCTGAGCAAGCTCACTATTCGGACCCCATAGGAAACACAGTAGAGTAGAAGAGTGCTCTTTTCTCAAAATCAGAGTGTCTTTCTTGTAAGGCGAGCTAGTGTTTGTTTCCCAGTCAGAAATGGAGTTGAATCTGATGCAGTTTCTGGTCTTATGAGCAAGAGTTATTTTCTGATAAGAAGAGTCACTATTGTGCTCCTTTTGCCATACACAGTGCAAAAAGCACTCGCGTCTGTTCCCAGCAAGTACAGTGTATTGGACTGAAGAGGAGCTACTGTTCTTGTCAGTTTTCTAAGCAGAGTTGAACTAGATATGGCCCGTGTGTGTAGGAAGCACAATTCTTTTGTTCTGTGCAAGCTTACTGTTCGGACCCCATAGGAAACACAGTAGAGTAGAAGACTGCTCTTTTCTCAAAAGCAGAGTGTGTTTCTTGTAAGGCGAGCTAGCGTTTGTTTCCCAGTCCTAAATGGAGTTGAATCACATGCAGTTTTTGGTCCTACGAGCAAGAGTTGTTTTCTGGTAATAAAGTCACTGTTGCACTCCCATTGCCATACACAGTGTAAATAGCACTCGCATCTGTTCCCAGCAAGTACAGTGTATTGGACTGAAGCGGAGCTACTGTTCTTTTCACTTTCCTAAGCAGAGTTGAACTAGATATGGCCCGTGTGTGTAGGAAGTCCAGTTCTTTTGTTCTGAGCAAGCTCACTGTTCGGACCCCATAGGATACACAGTCGAGTAGAAGAGTGCTCTTTTCTCAAAAGCAGAGTGTGTTTCTTGTATGGCGAGCTAGCATTTGTTTCCCAGTCCTAAATGGAGTTGAATCCCATGCAGTTTCTGGTCCTACGAGCAAGAGTTGTTTTCTGGTAAGGAAAGTCACTATTGCCCTCCCATTGTTATACACAGTGCAAATAGCACTCGCGTCTGTTCCCAGAAAGTACAGTGTATTGGACTGAAGAAGAGCTACTGTTCTTGTCAGTTTCCTAAGCAGTGTTCAACTAGATATGGCCTGTGTGTGTAGGAAGCACAGTTCTTTTGTTCTGAGCAAGCTCACTGTTCGGACCCCATAGGAAACACAGTATAGTAGAAGAGTGCTCTATTCTCAAAAGCAGAGTGTGTTTCTTGTAAGGCGAGCTAGCGTTTGTTTCCCAGTAATAAATGGAGTTGAATCACACGCAGTTTCTAGTCCTACGAGCAAGGGTTGTTTTCTGGTAAGAAGAGTCACTATGGCACTCCCATTTTCATACACAGGTCAAATAGCACTGGCGTCTGTTTAACGCAAATACAGTGTATTGGACTGAAGATGAGCTATTGATCTTGACCATTTCCTAAGCAGAATTGAACTAGATATGGCCGTGTGTGCAGGAAGCACAGTTCTTTTGTTCTGAGAAAGCTAATTGTTTTGGCCCTATAGGACACACAATAGAGTAGAAGAGTGCTCTTTTCTCAAAAGCAGAGTGTGTTTGTTGTAAGGCGAGCTAGCGTTTTGTTCCCAGTCCTAAATGGAGTTGAATCACTGGCAGTTTTTGGTCCTACGAGCAAGAGTTGTTTTCTGGTAATAAAGTCACTATTGCGCTCCCATTGCCATACACAGTGCAAATAGCTCTTGCACCAGTTCCCAGCAAGTACAGTGTATTGGACTGAAGCGGATCTACTGTTCTTGTCAGTGTCCTAAGCAGAGTTGAACTAGATATGGCCCGTGTGTGTAGGAAGCACAGTTCTTTTGTTCTGAGCAAGCTCACTGTTCGGACAGCATAGGAAACACAGTAGAGTAGAAGAGTGCTCTTTTCTCAAAAGCAGAGTGTGTTTCTTGTAAGGGGAGCTAGTGTTTGTTTCCCAGTCCTAAATGGAGTTGAAACCCATGCAGTTTCTGGTCCTACGAGCAAGAGGTGTTTTCTGGTAAGGAAAGTCACTATTGCGCTCCCATTTCCATACACAGTGCAAATAGCTCTCGCGTCTGTTCCCAGCAAGTACAGTGTATTGGACTGAAGCGGAGCTACTGTTCTTGTCAGTTTCCTAAGCAGAGATGAACTAGATATGGCCCGTGTGTGTAGGAAGCACAGTTCTTTTGTTCTGAGCAAGCTCACTGTTAGACCCCCTAGGAAACACAGTAGAGTAGAAGAGTGCTCTTTTCTCAAAAGCAGAGTGTGTTTTTTGTAAGGCCAGATAGCGTTTGTTTCCCTGTCCTAAATGGAGTTGAATCACATGCAGTTTTTTGTCCTACGACCAAGAGTTGTTTTCTCGTAAGGAATGTCACTATTGCGCTCCCATTTACATAAACAGTGCAAATAGCACTCGTGTCTGTTCCTAGCAAGTACAGTGTATTGGACTGAAGCGTAGCTGCTGTTCTTGTCAGTTTCCTAAGCAGAGTTGAACTAGATATGGCCCCTGTGTGTAGGAAGCACAGCTCTTTTGTCCTGAGCAAGCTCACTATTCGGACCCCATAGGAAACACAGTAGAGTAGAAGAGTGCTCTTTTCTCAAAAGCAGAGTGTGTTTCTTGTAAGGCAAGCTAGTGTTTGTTTCCCAGTCAGAAATGGAGTTGAATCCCATGCAGTTTCTGGTCTTATGAGCAAGAGTTGTTTTCTGATAAGAAGAGTCACTATTGTGCTCCTATTGCCATACACAGTGCAAATAGCACTCGCGTCTGTTCCCAGCAAGTACAGTGTATTGGACTGAATAGGAGCTACTGTTCTTGTCAGTTTCCTAAGCAGAGTTGAACTTCATATGGTCCGTGTGTGTAGGAAGCACAGTTCTTTTGTTCTGAGCAAGCTCACTGTTCGGACCCCAAAGGAAACACAGTAGAGTAGAAGAGTGCTCTTTTCTCAAAAGCAGAGTGTGTTTCTTGTAAGGCGAGCTAGCATTTGTTTCCCAGTCCTAAATGGAGCTGAATCACATGCAGTTTCTGGTCCTACGAACAAGAGTTGTTTTCTGGTAAGAAGAGTCACTATTGCGCTCCCATTGTCATACACAGGGCGAATAGCACTGGCGTCTGTTCCCAGCATGTACAGTGTATTGGACTGAACAGGAGCTACTGTTCTTTTCAGTTTCCTAAGCAGAATTGAACTAGATATGGCTGTATTTGTAGGAAGCACAGTTCTTTTGTTCTGAGCAAGCTCACTCTTCTGGCCCTATAGGAAACACAGTAGAGTAGAAGAGTGCTCTTTTCTCAAAAGCAGAGTGTGTTTCTTGTAAGGCGAGCTAGCGTTTGTTTCCCAGTCCTAAATGGAGTTGAATCACATGCAGTTTTTGGTCCTACGAGCAAGAGTTGTTTTCTGGTAATAAAGTCACTATTGCGCTCCCATTGCCATACACAGTGCAAATAGCACTCGCATCTGTTCCCAGCAAGTACAGTGTATTGGACTGAAGCGGAGCTACTGTTCTTGTCAGTTTCCTAAGCAGAGTTGAACTAGATATGGCCCGTGTATGTAGGAAGCACAGTTCTTTTGTTCTGAGCAAGCTCACTGTTCGGACCCCATAGGAAACACAGTAGAGTAGAAGAGTGCTCTTTTCTCAAAAGCAGAGTGTGTTTCTTGTAAGGCAAGCTAGTGTTTGTTTCCCAGTCCTAAATGGAGTTGAATCCCATGCAGTTTCTGGTCCTACGAGCAAGAGGTGTTTTCTGGTAAGGAAAGTCACTATTGCGCTCCCATTTCAAAACATAGTGCAAATAGCACTCGCGTCTGTTCCCAGCAAGTACAGAGTATTGGACGGAAGCGGAGCTACTGTTCTTGTCAGTTTCCTAAGCAGAGATGAACTAGATATGGCCCGTGTGTGTAGGAAGCACAGTTCTTTTGTTCTGAGCAAGCTCACTGTTCAGACCCCCTAGGAAACACAGTAGAGTAGAAGAGTGCTCTTTTCTCAAAAGCAGAGTGTGTTTTTTGTAAGGCGAGATAGCGTTTGTTTCCGTGTCCTAAATGAAGTTGAATCACATGCAGTTTTTAGTCCTATGACAAAGAGTTGTTTTCTGGTAAGGAAAGTCACTATTGCGCTCCCATTTACATACACAGTGCAAATAGCACTAGCGTCTGTTCCCAGCAAGTACAGTGTATTGGACTGAAGCGTAGCTACTGTTCTTGTCAGTTTCCTTAGCAGAGTTAATCTAGATATGGCCCCTGTGTGTAGGAAGCACAGTTCTTTTGTCCTGAGCAAGCTCACTATTCGGACCCCATAGGAAACACAGTAGAGTAGAAGAGTGCTCTTTTCTCAAAATCAGAGTGTCTTTCTTGTAAGGCGAGCTAGTGTTTGTTTCCCAGTCAGAAATGGAGTTGAATCCCATGCAGTTTCTGGTCTTATGAGCAAGCGTTGTTTTCTGATAAGAAGAGTCACTATTGTGCTCCCTTTGCCATACACAGTGCAAAAAGCACTCGCGTCTGTTCCCAGCAAGTACAGTGTATTGGACTGAAGAGGAGCTACTGTTCTTGTCAGTTTCCTAAGCAGAGTTGAACTAGATACTGCCCCTGTGTGTAGGAAGCACAGTTCTTTTGTTCTGAGCAAGCTCACTGTTCGGACCCCATAGGAAACACAGTAGAGTAGAAGAGTGCTATTTTCTCAAAAGCAGAGTGTGTTTTTTGTAAGGTGAGCAAGTGTTTGTTTCCCAGTCTGAAATGGAGTTGAATGCCATGCAGTTTCTGGTCCTAGGAGCAAGTGATGTGTTCTGGTAAGAAGATTTACTATTGCTCTCCCATTGTCATACAAAGGGCGAATAGCACTGGTGTCTGTTCCCAGCAGGTGCAGTGTATGGGACTGAAGATGAGCTACTGTTCTTGTCAGTTTCCTAAGCAGAGTTGAACTAGATATAGCCCGTGTGTGTAGGAAGCACAGTTCTTTTTTTTCTGATCAAGCACACTTTTTGCACCCCAAAGGAAACACTGTAGAGTAGAAGAGTGCTCTTTTCTCAAAAGCAGAGTGTGTTTCTTGTAAGGCGAGCTAGTCTTTGTATCCCAGTCTGAAATGGAGTTGAATCCCATGCAGTTTCTGGTCCTATGAGAACGAGTTGTTTTCTGGTAAGAAGAGTCACTATTGCGCTCCCATTGCCATACACAGTGCAAAGAGCTGTCACGTCTGTTCCCAGCAAGTACAGAGTATTGGACTGAAGAGGATCTACTGTTCTTGTCAGTTTCCAAAGCAGAGTTGAACTAGATATGGCCCGTGTGTGTAGGAAGCACAGTTCTTTTGTTCTGAGCAAGCTCACTGTTCTGGCCCTATAGGAAACACAGTAGAGTAGAAGAGTGCTCTTTTCTCAAAAGCAGAGTGAGTTTCTTGTAAGGCGAGCTAGCGTTTGTTTCCCAGTACTAAATGTAGTTGAATCACATGCAGTTTTTGGTCCTAGAAGCAAGAGTTGTTTTCTGGTAAGAAGCGTCACTATTGTGCTCCCATTGCCATACACAGTGCAAATAGCACTGGCGTCTGTTTCCAGCAAGTACAGTGTATTGGACTGAAGAGGAACAACTGTTCTTGTCAGTTTCCTAAGCAGAGTTGAACTAGATATGGCCCTGTGTGTAGGAAGCACGTTTCTTTTGTTCGGAGCAAGCTTACTGTTCTGGCCCTATAGGAAACACAGTAGAGTAGAAGAGTGCTCTTTTCTCAAAAGCAGAGTGTGTTTATTGTAAGGCGAGCTAGCATTTGTTTCCCAGTCCTAAATGGAGTTGAATCACATGCAGTTTCTGGTCCTACGAGCAAGAGTTGTTTTCTGGTAAGAAGTGTCACTATTGTGCTCCCATTGTCATACACAAGGCAAATAGCACTAGCCTCTGTTCCCAGCAAGTACAGTGTATTGGACTGCAGAGGAGCTACTGTTCTTGTCAGTTTCCTAAGCAGAGTTGAACTAGATATGGCACGTGTGTGTAGGAAGCACAGTTCTTTTGGTCTGAGCAAGCTCACTGTTAGGATACCATAGGAAACACAGTAGAGTAGAAGAGTGCTCTTTTCTCAAAAGCAGAGTGTGTTTCTTGTAAGGCGAGCTAGTGTTTGTATCCCAGTCAGAAATGGAGTTGAATCCCATGCAGTTTCTGGTCCTACGAAAAGACATGTTTTCTGGTAAGAAGAGTCACTATTGCAATCCCATTGCCATACACATTACAAATAGCACTCGCGTCTGTTCCCAGGAAGTACAGTGTATTGGACTGAAAAGGAGCTACTCTTCTTGTCAGTTTCCTAAGCAGAGTTGAACTAGATATGGCCCCTGTGTGTAGGAAGCACAGTTCTTTTGTTCTGAGCAAGCTCACTGTTCGAAACCCATTGGAAACACTTTAGAGTAGAAGAGGGCTCTTTTCTCAAAAGCAGAGTGTGTTTCTTGTAAGGCGAGCTAGCGTTTGTTTCCCAGTCTTAAATGGAGTTTAATCACATGCAGTTTCTGATCCTATGAACAAGAGTTGTTTTCTGGTAAGAAGAGTCACTATTGCTCTCCCATTGTCATACACAGGGCAAATAGCACTCGTGTCTGTTCCCAGCAAGTACAGTGTATTGGACTGAAGAGGATCTACTATTCTTGTCAGTTTCCCAAGCAGAATTGAACTAGATATGGCCGTGTGTGTAGGAAGCACAGTTCTTTTGTTCTGAGCAAGCCTACTGTTTTGGCCCTATAGGAAACACAGTAGAGTAGAAGAGTGCTATATTCTCAAAAGCAGAGTGTGTTTTTTGTAATGGAGCTAGGGTTTGTTTCGCAGTCCTAAATGGATTTGAATCACATGCAGTTTCTTGTCCTACGAGCAAGAGTTGTTTTTTGGTAAGAAGAGTCACTATTGCGCTCCCATTGTCATACACAGGGCAAATAGCACTGGCGTTTGTTCCCAGCATGTACAGTGTATTGGACTGAAGAGGATCTACTTTCCTTGTCACTTTCCTATGCAGAATTGAACTAGATATGGCCCGTGTGTGTAGGAAGCACAGTTCTTTGGTTCTGAGCAAGCTCACTGTTCTGGCCCTATTGGAAACACAGTAGAGAAGAAGAGTGCTCTTTTCTCAAAAGCAGAGTGTGTTTCTTGTAAGGCAAGCTAGCGTTTGTTTCCCAGTCCTAATTGGAGTTTAATCACATGCAGTTTTTGGTCCTACGATCAAGAGTTGTTTTCTGGAAAGAAGAGTCACTATTGCGCTCCCATTGCCATACACAGTGCAAATAGCACTCGCATCTGTTCCCAGCAAGTACAGTGTATGGGACTGAAGAGGAGCTACTGTTCTTGTCAGTTTCCTAAGCATATTGAACTAAATATAGTCGGTGTGTGTTGGAAGCACAGTTCTTTTGTTCTGAGCAAGATCACTCTTCTGGCTCTATAGGAAAAACATTAGAGTAGAAGAGTGCCCTTTCCTAAAAGCAGAGTGTGTTTCTTGTAAGACGAGCTAGCATTTGTTTCCCAGTCCTAAATGGAGTAAAATCACATGCAGTTTCTGTTCCTACGAGCAAGAGTTGTTTTCTGGTAAGGAAAGTCACTATTGTGCTCCCATTGCCATACACAGTGCAAATAACACTCGCATCTGTTCCCATTTAGTACAGTGTATTGGACTGAAGAGAAGCTACTGTTCTTTCAGTTTCCTAAGTAGAGTTGAACTAGATATGGCCCGTGTGTGTAGGAAGCACAGTTCCTTTTTTCTGAGCAAGCTCACTGTTCTGGCCCTATCGGAAACACATTAGAGTAGAAGAGTGCTCTTTTCTCAAAAGCAGAGTGTGTTTCTTGTAAGGCGAGCTAGCGTTTGTTTCCCAGTCCAAAATGGAGTTGAATCACATGCAGTTTTTGTTCCTACGAGCAAGAGTTCATTTCTGGAAAGAAGAGTCACTATTGCGCTCCCATTGCCATACACAGTGCAAATAGCTCTGGCGTCTATTCCCAGCATGTACAGTGTATTAGACTGTAGAGGATCTACTGTTCTTGTCAGTTTCCTAAGCAGAATTGAACCAGATATGGCCGTGTGTCTAGGAAGCAAGGTTCTTTTGTTCTGAGCAAGCTCACTGTTTTGGCTCTATAGGAAACACAGTAGAGTAGAAGAGTGCTCTTTTCTCAAAAGAAGAGTGTGTTTCTTGTAAGGAGAGGTAGCGTTTGTTTCCCAGTCCTAAAAGGAGTTGAATCACATGAAGTTTTTGGTCCCATGAACAAGAGTTGTTTTCTGTAAGGAAAGTCACTATTGCGCTCCCATTTCCATACACAGAGTAAATAGCACTCGCGTCTGTTCCCAGTAAGTACAGTGTATTGGACTGAAGAGGAGCTACTGTTCTTGTCAGTTTCCTAAGCAGAGTTGAACTAGACATGGCCCGTGTGTGTAGGAAGCACAGTTCTTTTGTTCTGAACAAGCTCACTGTTCGGATCCCATAGGAAACCCAGTAGAGTAGAAGAGTGCTCTTTTCTCAAAAGCAGAGTGTGTTTCTTGTAAGGCGAGCTAGTGTTTGTTTCCGAGTCAGAAATGGAGTTGAATCCCACGCAGTTTCTGGTCCCACGAGCAAGAGATGTTTTCTGTTAAGAAGAGTCACTATTGCGCTCCCATTGCCATATACAGTGCAAATAGCACTCGCGTCTGTTCCCAGGAAGTACAGTGTATTGTACTGAAGGGGATCTACTATTCTTGTCAGTTTCCTAAGCAGAATTGAGCTAGATATGGCCGTGTGTGTAGGAAGCACAGTTCTTTTGTTCTGAGCAAGCTCACTGTTTTGGCCCTTTAGGAAACACAGTAGAGTAGAAGAGTGCTCTTTTCTCAAAAGCAGAGTGTGTTTCTTGTAAGGGAGCTAGCGTTTGTTTCGCAGTCCTAAATGGAGTTGAATCACATGCAGTTTCTGGTCCTACGAGCAAGAGTTGTTTTCTGGTTGAAGAGTCACTATTGCGCTCTCATTGTCATACACAGAGCAAATAGCACTGGCGTCTGTTCCCAGCATGTACCGTGTATTGGACTGAAGAGGATCTACTGTTCTTGTCAGTTTCCTAAGCAGAGTTAAACTAAATATAGTCGGTGTGTGTAGGAAGCACAGTTCTTTTGTTCTGAGAAAGCTCACTCTTCGGACACTATAGGAAACACAGTAGAGTAGAAGTGTGCCCTTTTCTCAAAAGCAGAGTGTATTTCTTGTAAGGCGAGCTAGTGTTTGTTTCCCAGTCCTAAATGGTCTTGAATCCCATGCAGTTTCTGGTACTATGAGCAAGAGTTGTTTTCTGGTAAGGAAAGTCACTATTGCTCTCCCATTGCCCTACACAGTGCAAATAGCACTGGCGACTGTTCCCAGCAAGTACAGTGTATTGGACTGAAGGGGATCTACTGTTCTTGTCAGTTTCCTAAGCAGAGTTGAACTGGATATGGCCCTTGTGTAGGAAGCACACTTCTTCTGTTCTGAGCAAGCTCACTGTTCGGATCCCATAGGAAACACAGTAGAGTAGAAGAGTGCTCTTTTCTCAAAAGCAGAGTGTGTTTCTTGTAAGGCGAGCTAGCGTTTGTTTCCCAGTCCTAAATGGAGTTGAATCCCATGCAGTTTTTGCTCCTACGAGCAAGAGTTGTTTTCTGGAAAGAAGAGTCACTATTGCGCTCCCATTGCTATACACAGGGCAAATAGCACTGGTGTCTGTTCCCAGCATGTGCAGTGTATTGGACTGAAGAGGATCTACTATTCTTGTCAGTTTCCTAAGCAGAGTTGAACTAAATATAGTCGGTGTGTGTAGGAAGCACAGTTCTTTTGTTCTGAGCAGGCTCACTCTTCTGGCCCTATAGGAATCACATTAGAGTAGAAGAGTGCTCTTTTCTCAAAAGCAAAGTGTGTTTCTTGTAAGGCAAGCTAGCGTTTGTTTCCCAGTCCTAAATGGAGTAAAATCACATGCAGTTTCTGGTCCTACGAGCAAGAGGTGTTCTCTGGAGAGAAGGTCACTATTGCGCTCCGATTATCATACACAGGGCAAATAGCACTGGCGTCTATTCCCTGCATGTACAGTGTATTGGACTGAGGAGGATCTACTGTTCTTGTCAGTTTCCTAAGCAGAATTGAACTAGATAAGGCCGTGTGTGTAGGAAGCACAGTTCTTTTGTTCTGAGCAAGCTCACTGTTTTGGCCCTATAGGAAACACAGTAGAGTAGAAGAGTGCCCTTTTCTCAAAAGCAGAGTGTGTTTCTTGTAAGGCGAGCTAGCGTTTGTTTCCCAGTCCTAAATGGAGTTGAATCACATGCAATTTTTGGTCCTATGAGCAAGAGTTGTTTTATGGAAAGAAGAGTCACTATTGTGCTCCCTTTGCCATACACAGTACTAATAGCACTGGCGTCTGTTTCCAGCAAGTACAGTGTATTGGACTGAAGAGGAGCAACTTCTTGTCAGTTTCCTAAGCAGAATTGAACTAGATATGGCCCGTGTGTGTAGGAAGCACGGTTCTTTTGTTCGGAGCAAGCTCACTGTTCGGACCCCATAGGAAACACAGTAGAGTAGATGAGTTGTCTTTTCTCAAAAGCAGAGTGTGTTTATTGTAAGGCGAGCTAGCGTTTGTTTCCCAGTTCTAAATGGAGTTGAATCTCACGCAGTTTCTGGCCCTACGAGCAACAGTTGTTTTCTGGTAAGGAAAGTCACTATTGCGCTCCCATTGTAATACACAGGGCAATTAGCACTGGCTTCTATTCCCAGCATGTACAGTGTATTGGACTGAAGAGGATCTACTGTTCTTGTCAGTTTCCTAAGCAGAATTGAACTAGATATGGCCGTGTGTATAGGAAGCACAGTTCTTTTGTTCTGAGCAAGCTCACTGTTTTGGTCCTATAGGAAACACAGTAGAGTAGAAGAGTGCCCTTTTCTCAAAAGCAGAGGATGTTTCTTGTAAGGCGAGCTAGCGTTTGTTATTCAGTCCTAAATGGAGTTGAATCACATGCAGTTTCTGGTCCTACGAGCAAGAGTTGTTTTCTGGTAAGAAGAGTCACTATTGCGCTCCCATTGACATACACAGGTAAAATAGCACTGGCATCTGTTCCCAGCATGTACAGTGTATTGGACTGAAGATTAGCTACTGTCCTTGTCAGTTTCCTATGCAGAATTGATCTAGATATCCCCCGTGTGTGTAGGAAGCACTATTCTTTTGTTCTGAGCAAGCTTATTGTTCTGGCAGTATAGGAAACACAGTAGAGTAGAAGAGTGCTCTTTTTTCAAAATCAGAGTGTTTTTCTTGTAAGGCGAGCTAGCGTTTGTTTCCCAGTCCTAAATGGAGTTGAATCACATGCAGTTTTTGGTCCTACGAGCAAGAGTTGATTTCTGGAAAGAAGAGTCACTATTGTGCTCCCATTGCCATACACAGTGCAAATAGCACTGGCGTCTGTTCCCAGCAAGTACAGTGTATTGGACTGAAGAGGAGCTACTGTTCTTGTCAGTTTCCTAAGCAGAGATGAACTAGATATGGCCCGTGTGTGTAGGAAGCACAGTTCTTTTGTTCTGAGCAAGCTCACTGTTAGACCCCCTAGGAAACACAGTAGAGTAGAAGAGTGCTCTTTTCTCAAAAGCAGAGTGTGTTTTTTGTAAGGCCAGATAGCATTTGTTTCCCTGTCCTAAATGGAGTTGAATCACATGCAGTTTTTTGTCCTACGACCAAGAGTTGTTTTCTCGTAAGGAATGTCACTATTGCGCTCCCATTTACATAAACAGTGCAAATAGCACTCGTGTCTGTTCCTAGCAAGTACAGTGTATTGGACTGAAGCGTAGCTGCTGTTCTTGTCAGTTTCCTAAGCAGAGTTGAACTAGATATGGCCCCTGTGTGTAGGAAGCACAGCTCTTTTGTCCTGAGCAAGCTCACTATTCGGACCCCATAGGAAACACAGTAGAGTAGAAGAGTGCTCTTTTCTCAAAAGCAGAGTGTGTTTCTTGTAAGGCAAGCTAGTGTTTGTTTCCCAGTCAGAAATGGAGTTGAATCCCATGCAGTTTCTGGTCTTATGAGCAAGAGTTGTTTTCTGATAAGAAGAGTCACTATTGTGCTCCTATTGCCATACACAGTGCAAATAGCACTCGCGTCTGTTCCCAGCAAGTACAGTGTATTGGACTGAATAGGAGCTACTGTTCTTGTCAGTTTCCTAAGCAGAGTTGAACTTCATATGGTCCGTGTGTGTAGGAAGCACAGTTCTTTTGTTCTGAGCAAGCTCACTGTTCGGACCCCAAAGGAAACACAGTAGAGTAGAAGAGTGCTCTTTTCTCAAAAGCAGAGTTTGTTTCTTGTAAGGCGAGCTAGCATTTGTTTCCCAGTCCTAAATGGAGCTGAATCACATGCAGTTTCTGGTCCTACAAACAAGAGTTGTTTTCTGGTAAGAAGAGTCACTATTGCGCTCCCATTGTCATACACAGGGCGAATAGCACTGGCGTCTGTTCCCAGCATGTACAGTGTATTGGACTGAACAGGAGCTACTGTTCTTTTCAGTTTCCTAAGCAGAATTGAACTAGATATGGCTGTATTTGTAGGAAGCACAGTTCTTTTGTTCTGAGCAAGCTCACTCTTCTGGCCCTATAGGAAACACAGTAGAGTAGAAGAGTGCTCTTTTCTCAAAAGCAGAGTGTGTTTCTTGTAAGGCGAGCTAGCGTTTGTTTCCCAGTCCTAAATGGAGTTGAATCACATGCAGTTTTTGGTCCTACGAGCAAGAGTTGTTTTCTGGTAATAAAGTCACTATTGCGCTCCCATTGCCATACACAGTGCAAATAGCACTCGCATCTGTTCCCAGCAAGTACAGTGTATTTGACTGAAGCGGAGCTACTGTTCTTGTCAGTTTCCTAAGCAGAGTTGAACTAGATATGGCCCGTGTATGTAGGAAGCACAGTTCTTTTGTTCTGAGCAAGCTCACTCTTCTGGCCCTATAGGAAACACAGTAGAGTAGAAGAGTGCTCTTTTCTCAAAAGCAGAGTGTGTTTCTTGTAAGGCAAGCTAGTGTTTGTTTCCCAGTCCTAAATGGAGTTGAATCCCATGCAGTTTCTGGTCCTACGAGCAAGAGGTGTTTTCTGGTAAGGAAAGTCACTATTGCGCTCCCATTTCAAAACATAGTGCAAATAGCACTCGCGTCTGTTCCCAGCAAGTACAGAGTATTGGACGGAAGCGGAGCTACTGTTCTTGTCAGTTTCCTAAGCAGAGATGAACTAGATATGGCCCGTGTGTGTAGGAAGCACAGTTCTTTTGTTCTGAGCAAGCTCACTGTTCAGACCCCCTAGGAAACACAGTAGAGTAGAAGAGTGCTCTTTTCTCAAAAGCAGAGTGTGTTTTTTGTAAGGCGAGATAGCGTTTGTTTCCCTGTCCTAAATGAAGTTGAATCACATGCAGTTTTTAGTCCTATGACAAAGAGTTGTTTTCTGGTAAGGAAAGTCACTATTGCGCTCCCATTTACATACACAGTGCAAATAGCACTAGCGTCTGTTCCCAGCAAGTACAGTGTATTGGACTGAAGCGTAGCTACTGTTCTTGTCAGTTTCCTTAGCAGAGTTAATCTAGATATGGCCCCTGTGTGTAGGAAGCACAGTTCTTTTGTCCTGAGCAAGCTCACTATTCGGACCCCATAGGAAACACAGTAGAGTAGAAGAGTGCTCTTTTCTCAAAATCAGAGTGTCTTTCTTGTAAGGCGAGCTAGTGTTTGTTTCCCAGTCAGAAATGGAGTTGAATCCCATGCAGTTTCTGGTCTTATGAGCAAGCGTTGTTTTCTGATAAGAAGAGTCACTATTGTGCTCCCTTTGCCATACACAGTGCAAAAAGCACTCGCGTCTGTTCCCAGCAAGTACAGTGTATTGGACTGAAGAGGAGCTACTGTTCTTGTCAGTTTCCTAAGCAGAGTTGAACTAGATACTGCCCCTGTGTGTAGGAAGCACAGTTCTTTTGTTCTGAGCAAGCTCACTGTTCGGACCCCATAGGAAACACAGTAGAGTAGAAGAGTGCTATTTTCTCAAAAGCAGAGTGTGTTTTTTGTAAGGTGAGCAAGTGTTTGTTTCCCAGTCTGAAATGGAGTTGAATGCCATGCAGTTTCTGGTCCTAGGAGCAAGTGATGTGTTCTGGTAAGAAGATTTACTATTGCACTCCCATTGTCATACAAAGGGCGAATAGCACTGGTGTCTGTTCCCAGCAGGTGCAGTGTATGGGACTGAAGATGAGCTACTGTTCTTGTCAGTTTCCTAAGCAGAGTTGAACTAGATATAGCCCGTGTGTGTAGGAAGCACAGTTCTTTTTTTTCTGATCAAGCACACTTTTTGCACCCCAAAGGAAACACTGTAGAGTAGAAGAGTGCTCTTTTCTCAAAAGCAGAGTGTGTTTCTTGTAAGGCGAGCTAGTCTTTGTATCCCAGTCTGAAATGGAGTTGAATCCCATGCAGTTTCTGGTCCTATGAGAACGAGTTGTTTTCTGGTAAGAAGAGTCACTATTGCGCTCCCATTGCCATACACAGAGCAAAGAGCTGTCACGTCTGTTCCCAGCAAGTACAGAGTATTGGACTGAAGAGGATCTACTGTTCTTGTCAGTTTCCAAAGCAGAGTTGAACTAGATATGGCCCGTGTGTGTAGGAAGCACAGTTCTTTTGTTCTGAGCAAGCTCACTGTTCTGGCCCTATAGGAAACACAGTAGAGTAGAAGAGTGCTCTTTTCTCAAAAGCAGAGTGAGTTTCTTGTAAGGCGAGCTAGCGTTTGTTTCCCAGTACTAAATGTAGTTGAATCACATGCAGTTTTTGGTCCTAGAAGCAAGAGTTGTTTTCTGGTAAGAAGCGTCACTATTGTGCTCCCATTGCCATACACAGTGCAAATAGCACTGGCGTCTGTTTCCAGCAAGTACAGTGTATTGGACTGAAGAGGAACAACTGTTCTTGTCAGTTTCCTAAGCAGAGTTGAACTAGATATGGCCCTGTGTGTAGGAAGCACGTTTCTTTTGTTCGGAGCAAGCTTACTGTTCTGGCCCTATAGGAAACACAGTAGAGTAGAAGAGTGCTCTTTTCTCAAAAGCAGAGTGTGTTTATTGTAAGGCGAGCTAGCATTTGTTTCCCAGTCCTAAATGGAGTTGAATCACATGCAGTTTCTGGTCCTACGAGCAAGAGTTGTTTTCTGGTAAGAAGTGTCACTATTGTGCTCCCATTGTCATACACAAGGCAAATAGCACTAGCCTCTGTTCCCAGCAAGTACAGTGTATTGGACTGCAGAGGAGCTACTGTTCTTGTCAGTTTCCTAAGCAGAGTTGAACTAGATATGGCACGTGTGTGTAGGAAGCACAGTTCTTTTGGTCTGAGCAAGCTCACTGTTAGGATACCATAGGAAACACAGTAGAGTAGAAGAGTGCTCTTTTCTCAAAAGCAGAGTGTGTTTCTTGTAAGGCGAGCTAGTGTTTGTATCCCAGTCAGAAATGGAGTTGAATCCCATGCAGTTTCTGGTCCTACGAAAAGACATGTTTTCTGGTAAGAAGAGTCACTATTGCAATCCCATTGCCATACACATTACAAATAGCACTCGCGTCTGTTCCCAGGAAGTACAGTGTATTGGACTGAAAAGGAGCTACTCTTCTTGTCAGTTTCCTAAGCAGAGTTGAACTAGATATGGCCCCTGTGTGTAGGAAGCACAGTTCTTTTGTTCTGAGCAAGCTCACTGTTCGAAACCCATTGGAAACACTTTAGAGTAGAAGAGGGCTCTTTTCTCAAAAGCAGAGTGTGTTTCTTGTAAGGCGAGCTAGCGTTTGTTTCCCAGTCCTAAATGGAGTTTAATCACATGCAGTTTCTGATCCTATGAACAAGAGTTGTTTTCTGGTAAGAAGAGTCACTATTGCTCTCCCATTGTCATACACAGGGCAAATAGCACTCCTGTCTGTTCCCAGCAAGTACAGTGTATTGGACTGAAGAGGATCTACTATTCTTGTCAGTTTCCCAAGCAGAATTGAACTAGATATGGCCGTGTGTGTAGGAAGCACAGTTCTTTTGTTCTGAGCAAGCTCACTGTTTTGGCCCTATAGGAAACACAGTAGAGTAGAAGAGTGCTATATTCTCAAAAGCAGAGTGTGTTTTTTGTAATGGAGCTAGGGTTTGTTTCGCAGTCCTAAATGGATTTGAATCACATGCAGTTTCTTGTCCTACGAGGAAGAGTTGTTTTTTGGTAAGAAGAGTCACTATTGCGCTCCCATTGTCATACACAGGGCAAATAGCACTGGCGTCTGTTCCCAGCATGTACAGTGTATTGGACTGAAGAGGATCTACTGTCCTTGTCACTTTCCTATGCAGAATTGAACTAGATATGGCCCGTGTGTGTAGGAAGCACAGTTCTTTGGTTCTGAGCAAGCTCACTGTTCTGGCCCTATTGGAAACACAGTAGAGAAGAAGAGTGCTCTTTTCTCAAAAGCAGAGTGTGTTTCTTGTAAGGCAAGCTAGCGTTTGTTTCCCAGTCCTAATTGGAGTTGAATCACATGCAGTTTTTGGTCCTACGATCAAGAGTTGTTTTCTGGAAAGAAGAGTCACTATTGCGCTCCCATTGCCATACACAGTGCAAATAGCACTCGCATCTGTTCCCAGCAAGTACAGTGTATGGGACTGAAGAGGAGCTACTGTTCTTGTCAGTTTCCTAAGCATATTGAACTAAATATAGTCGGTGTGTGTTGGAAGCACAGTTCTTTTGTTCTGAGCAAGATCACTCTTCTGGCTCTATAGGAAAAACATTAGAGTAGAAGAGTGCCCTTTCCTAAAAGCAGAGTGTGTTTCTTGTAAGACGAGCTAGCATTTGTTTCCCAGTCCTAAATGGAGTAAAATCACATGCAGTTTCTGTTCCTACGAGCAAGAGTTGTTTTCTGGTAAGGAAAGTCACTATTGTGCTCCCATTGCCATACACAGTGCAAATAACACTCGCATCTGTTCCCATTTAGTACAGTGTATTGGACTGAAGAGGAGCTACTGTTCTTTCAGTTTCCTAAGTAGAGTTGAACTAGATATGGCCCGTGTGTGTAGGAAGCACAGTTCCTTTTTTCTGAGCAAGCTCACTGTTCTGGCCCTATCGGAAACACATTAGAGTAGAAGAGTGCTCTTTTCTCAAAAGCAGAGTGTGTTTCTTGTAAGGCGAGCTAGCGTTTGTTTCCCAGTCCAAAATGGAGTTGAATCACATGCAGTATTTGTTCCTACGAGCAAGAGTTCATTTCTGGAAAGAAGAGTCACTATTGCGCTCCCATTGCCATACACAGTGCAAATAGCACTGGCGTCTATTCCCAGCATGTACAGTGTATTAGACTGTAGAGGATCTACTGTTCTTGTCAGTTTCCTAAGCAGAATTGAACCAGATATGGCCGTGTGTCTAGGAAGCAAGGTTCTTTTGTTCTGAGCAAGCTCACTGTTTTGGCTCTATAGGAAACACAGTAGAGTAGAAGAGTGCTCTTTTCTCAAAAGAAGAGTGTGTTTCTTGTAAGGAGAGGTAGCGTTTGTTTCCCAGTCCTAAAAGGAGTTGAATCACATGAAGTTTTTGGTCCCATGAACAAGAGTTGTTTTCTGTAAGGAAAGTCACTATTGCGCTCCCATTTCCATACACAGAGTAAATAGCACTCGCGTCTGTTCCCAGCAAGTACAGTGTATTGGACTGAAGAGGAGCTACTGTTCTTGTCAGTTTCCTAAGCAGAGTTGAACTAGACATGGCCCGTGTGTGTAGGAAGCACAGTTCTTTTGTTCTGAACAAGCTCACTGTTCGGATCCCATAGGTAACCCAGTAGAGTAGAAGAGTGCTCTTTTCTCAAAAGCAGAGTGTGTTTCTTGTAAGGCGAGCTAGCTTTTGTTTCCAGGTCCTAAATGGAGTTGAATCACATGCAGTTTCTTGTCCCATGAGCAAGAGTTGTTTTCTGAAAAAAAGAGTCACTATTGCGCTCCCATTGCCATACACAGTGCAAATAGCACTGGCGTCTGTTCCCAGCAAGTACAGTTTATTGGACTGAAGAGGATCTACTATTCTTGTCAGTTTCCTAAGCACAGTTGAACTAGATATGGCCCGTGTGTGTAGGAAGCACGGTTCTTTTGTTCTGAGCAAGCTCACTGTTGTGGCCCTATAGGAAACACATTAGAGTAGAAGTGTGCTCTTTTCTCAAAAGCAGAGTGTGTTTCTTGTAATGCGAGCTAGCGTTTTTTTCCCGGTTCTAAATGGAGTTGAATCACATGCATTTTCTGGTCCTATGAGCAAGAGTTGTTTTCTGGTAAGAAGAGTCACTATTGCGCTCCCATTGTATTACACAGGGCAAATAGCACTGGCGTCTATTCCCAGCATGGACAGTGTATTGGACTGAAGAGGATCTACTGTTCTTGTCAGTTTCCTCTGCAGAATTGAACTAGATATGGACGTTTGTGTAGTAGGCACCGTTTTTTTGTTCTGAGCAAGCTCACTGTTTTGGCCCTATAGGAAACACAGTAGAGTAGAAGAGTGCCCTTTTCTCAAAGGCAGAGTGTGTTTCGTGTAAGGCGAGCTAGCGTTTGTTTCCCAGTCCTAAATTGAGTTGAATCACATGCAGTTTCTAGTTCTAGGAGCAAGAGTTGTTTTCTGGTAAGAAGAGTCACTATTGCGCTCCCATTGTCATACACAGGGCAAATAGCACTGGCGTCTGTTCCCAGCATGTACAGTGTATTGGACTGAAGAGGATCTACTGTTCATGTCATTTGCCTCTGCAGAATTGATCTAGATATGGCCCGTGTGTGTAGGAAGCACACTTCTTTTGTTCTGTGCAAGCTCGCTGTTCTGGCTCTATAGGAAACACAGTAGAGTAGAAGAGTGCTCTTTTCTCAAAAGAAGAGTGTGTTTCTTGTAAGGCCAGCTGGCGTTTGTTTCCAGTCCTAAATGGAGATGAATCACATGCAGTTTTTGCTCCTATGAGCAAGAGTTGTTTTCTGGAAAGAAGAGTCACTATTGAGCTCCCATTTCCATACACAGTGCAAATAGCACTCGCGTCTGTTCCCAGCAAGTACAGTGTTTTGTACTGAAGAGGAGCTACTGTTCTTGTCAGTTTCTTAAGCAGAGTTGAACTAGATATGGCCCGTGTGTGTAGGAAGCACAGTTCTTTTGTTCTGATCAAGCTCACTGTTCGGACCCCATAGGAAACACAGTAGAGTAGATGAGTGGTCTTTTCTCAGAAGCAGAATGTGTTTCTTCTAAGGCGAGCTAGCGTTTGTTTCCCAGTCCTAAATGGAGTTGAATCACATGCAGTTTTTCGATCTACCAGCAAGAGTTGTTTTCTGGTAGGAAGAGTCACTATTGCGTTCCCATTGTCATACACAGGGCAAATAGCACTGGCGTCTATTCCCAGCATGTAAAGTGTATTGGACTGAAGAGGATCTACTGTTCTTGTCAGTTTCCTAAGCAGAATTGAACTAGATATGGCCGTGTGTGTAGGAAGCACAGTTCTTTTTTTCTGAGCAAGCTCACTGTTTTGGCCCTATAGGAAACACATTAGAGTAGAAGAGTGCTCTTTTCTCAAAAGCAGAGTGTGTTTCTTGTAAGGCTAGTTAGCGTTTGTTTCCCAGTCCTAAATTGAGTTGAATCACATGCAGTTTCTGTTCCTACGAGCAAGAGTTGTTTTCTGGTAAGAAAAGTCTCTATTGTGCTCCCATTGCCATACACAGGGCAAATAGCACTCGCGTCTGTTCCCAGCATGTACAGTGTATTGGACTGAAGAGGATCTACTGTCCTTGTCAGTTTCCTAAGCAGAATTGATGTAGATAAGGCCCGTGATTGTAGGAAGCACAATTCTTTTGTTCTGAGCAAGCTCACAGTTCGGACCCCATATGAAACACAGTAGAGTAGAAGAGTGCTCTTTTCTCAAAAGCAGAGTGTGTTTCTTGTAAGGCGAGCTAGCGTTTGTTTCCCAGTCCTAAATAGAGTTGAATCACATGCAGTTTCTGTTCCTACGAGCAAGAGTTGTTTTCTGGTAAGAAGAGTCACTATAGTGCTCCCATTGTCATACACAGGGCAAATATCACTGGCGTCTGTTCCCAGCATACAGTGTATTGGAATGAAGAGGATCTACTGTCCTTGTCAGTTTCCTATGCAGACTTGATCTAGATAAGGCCCCTGTGTGTAGGAAGCACAGTTCTTTTGTTTTGAGAAAGCTTACTGTTCTGGCCCTACAGGAAACACAGTAGAGTAGAAGAGTGCTCTTTTACCAAAAGCAGAGTAATTTTCTTGTAAGGCGAGCTAGTATTTGTTTCCCAGTCCTAAATGGAATTGAATCACATGCAGTTTTTGGTCCTACGAGCAAGATTTGTTTTATGGAAAGAAGAGTCACTATTGTGCTCCCATTGCCATACACAGTGCAAATAGCACTGGCGTCTGTTCCCAGCAAGTACAGTGTATTGGACTGAAGATCAGCTACTGTTCTTTTCAGTTTCCTAAGCAGAGTTGAACTAGATATAATCGGTGTGTGTAGGAAGCACAGTTCTTTTGTTCTCATCAAGCTCACTTTTCTGGCCCTATAGGAAACACATTAGAGTAGAAGAGTGCTCTTTTCTCAAAAGCAGAGTGTGTTTCTTGTAAGGCGAGCTAGTGTTTGTTTCTGAGTCCTAAATGGAGTTTAATCACATGCAGTTTCTGGTCCTATGAGCAAGAGTTGTTTTCTGGAAAGAAGAGTCACTATTGCGCTTCCATTGCCATACACAGTGCAAATAGCACTGGCGTCTGTTCCCAGCAATTACAGTTTATTGGACTGAAGAGGATCTAGTATTCTTGTCAGTTTCTTAAGCAGAATTGAACTAGATATGGCCGTGTGTGTAGGAAGCACAGTTCTTTTTTCTGAGCAAGCTCACTGTTTTGGCTCTATAGGAAACACAGTAGAGTAGAAGAGTGCTCTTTTCTCAAAAGCACAGTGTGTTTCTTGTAAGGCGATCTAGCATTTGTTTCCCAGTCCTAAATGGAGTTGAATCACATGCAGTTTCTGGTTCTACAAGCAAAAGTTGTTTTCTGGTAAGAAGAGTCACTATTGCGCTCCCATTGACATACACAGGTAAAATAGCACTGGCATCTGTTCCCAGCATGTACAGTGTATTGGACTGAAGAGGATCTACTGTCCTTGTCAGGTTTCTATGGAGAATTGATTTAGATATGGCCCGTGTATGTAGGAAGCACAATTCTTTTGTTCTGAGCAAGCTCATTGTTCTGGCTGTATAAGAAACACAGTAGAGTAGAAGAGTGCTCTTTTCTCAAAATCAGAGTGTGTTTCTTGTAAGTGGAGCTAGCGTTTGTTTCCCAGTCCTAAATGGAGTTGAATCACATGCAGTTTTTCGTCCTACGAGCAAGAGTTGATTTCTGGAAAGAAGAGTCACTATTGTGCTCCCATTGATATACACAATGCAAATAGCACTGGCGTCTCTTCCCAGCAAGTACAGTGTATTGGACTGAAGAGGAGATACTGTTCTTGTCAGTTTCCTAAGCAGAGTTGAAATAGATATGGCCCGTGTGTGTAGGAAGCACAGTTCTTTTGTTCTGAGCAAGCTCACTGTTCGGATCCCATAGGAAACACAGTAGAGTAGAAGAGTGCTCTTTTCTCAAAAGCAGAGTGTGTTTCTTATAAGGCGAGCAAGTGTTTGTTTCCCAGTCAGAAATGGAGTTGAATCCCATGCAGTTTCTGGTCCTACAAGCAAGAGTTGTCTTCTGGTAAGAAGAGTCACTATTGCGCTCCAATTGTCATACAAATTACAAATAGCACAGGCGTCTGTTCCCAGCAAGTGCAGTGTATTGTACTGAAGAGGAGCTATTGTTCTTGTCAGTTTCCTAAGCAGAGTAGAACTAGATATGGCCCGTGTGTGTAGGAAGCACAGTTCTTTTGTTCTGAGCAAGCTCACTGTTCGGATCCCATAGGAAACACAGTAGAGTAGAAGAGTGCTCTTTTCTCAAAAGCAGAGTGTGTTTCTTGTAAGGCGAGCTAGTGTTTGTTTCCCAGTCAGAAATGGAGTTGAATCCCATGCAGTTTATGGTCCCACGAGCAAGAGATGTTTTCTGGTAAGAAGAGTCACTATTACGCTCCCATTGCCATATACAGTGCAAATAGCACTCGCGTCTGTTCCCAGGAAGTACAGTGTAATGGACTGAAGAGGATCTACTATTCTTGTCAGTTTCTTAAGCAGAAATGAACTAGATATGGCCGTGAGTGTAGGAAGCACAGTTCTTTTATTCTGAGCAAGCTCACTGTTTTGGCCCTTTAGGAAACACAGTAGAGTAGAAGAGTGCTCTTTTCTCAAAAGCAGAGTGTGTTTCTTGTAAGGGAGCTAGCGTTTGTTTCCCAGTCCTAAATGGAGTTGAATCACATGCAGTTTTTGGTCCTATGAGCAAGAGTTGTTTTCTGGAAAGAAGAGTCACTATTGCACTCCCATTGCTATACACAGGGCAAATAGCACTGGCGTCTGTTCCCAGCATGTGCAGTGTATTGGACTGAAGAGGATCTACTGTTCTTGTCAGTTTCCTAAGCAGAGTTGAACTAAATATAGTCGGTGTGTGTAGGAAGCACAGTTCTTTTATTCTGAGCAAGCTCACTCTTCTGGCCCAATAGGAATCACATTAGAGTAGAAGAGTGCTCATTTCTCAAAAGCAGAGTGTGTTTCTTGTAAGGCAAGCTAGCGTTTGTTTCCCAGTCCTAAATGGAGTAAAATCACATGCAGTTTCTGGTCCTACAAGCAAGAGTTGTTCTCTGGTAAGAAGAGTCACTATTGCGCTCCCTTTGCCATACACAGTACAAATAGCACTGGCGTCTGTTCCCAGCAAGTACAGTGTATTGGACTGAAGAGGAGCTACTGTTCTTGTCAGTTTCCTAAGCAGAGTTGAACTAGATATGGCCCGTGTGTGTAGGAAGCACGGTTCTTTTGTTCGGAGCAAGCTCACTGTTCAGACCCCATATGAAACACAGTAGAGTAGATGAGTTGTCTTTTCTCAAAAGAAGAGTGTGTTTATTGTAAGGCAAGCTAGCTTTTGTTTCCCAGTTCTAAATGGAGTTGAATCTCATGCAGTTTCTGGTCCTACGAGCAAGAGTTGTTTTCTGGTAAGGAAAGTCACTATTGCGCTCCCATTGCCATACACAGTGCAAATAGCACTGGAGTCTGTTCCCAGCAAGTACAGTGTATTGGACTGAAGAGGAGCTACTGTTCTTGTCAGTTTCCTAAGCAGAGTTGAACTGGATATGGCCCTTGTGTAGGAAGCACACTTCTTCTGTTCTGAGCAAGCTCACTGTTCGGATCCCATAGGAAACACAGTAGAGTAGAAGAGTGCTCTTTTCTCAAAAGCAGAGTGTGTTTCTCGTAAGGCGAGCTAGCGTTTGTTTCCCAGTCCTAAATGGAGTTGAATCCCATGCAGTTTTTGGTCCTACGAGCAAGAGTTGTTTTCTGGAAAGAAGAGTCACTATTGTGCTCCCATTGCTATACACAGGGCAAATAGCACTGGTGTCTGTTCCCAGCATGTGCAGTGTATTGGACTGAAGAGGATCTACTATTCTTGTCAGTTTCCTAAGCAGAGTTGAACTAAATATAGTCGGTGTGTGTAGGAAGCACAGTTCTTTTGTTCTGAGCAGGCTCACTCTTCTGGCCCTATAGGAATCACATTAGAGTAGAAGAGTGCTCTTTTCTCAAAAGCAAAGTGTGTTTCTTGTAAGGCAAGCTAGCGTTTGTTTCCCAGTCCTAAATTTAGTAAAATCACATGCAGTTTCTGGTCCTACGAGCAAGAGGTGTTCTCTGGAGAGAAGGTCACTATTGCGCTCCCATTATCATACACAGGGCAAATAGCACTGGCGTCTATTCCCTGCATGTACAGTGTATTGGACTGAGGAGGATCTACTGTTTTTGTCAGTTTCCTAAGCAGAATTGAACTAGATAAGGCCGTGTGTGTAGGAAGCACAGTTCTTTTGTTCTGAGCAAACTCACTGTTTTGGCCCTATAGGAAACACAGTAGAGTAGAAGAGTGCCCTTTTCTCAAAAGCAGAGTGTGTTTCTTGTAAGGCAAGCTAGCCTTTGTTTCCCAGTCCTAAATGGAGTTGACTCACATGCAATTTTTGGTCCTCTGAGCAAGAGTTGTTTTATGGAAAGAAGAGTCACTATTGTGCTCCCTTTGCCATACACAGTACTAATAGCACTGGCATCTGTTTCCAGCAAGTACAGTGTATTGGACTGAAGAGGAGCAACTATTCTTGTCAGTTTCCTAAGCAGAATTGAACTAGATATGGCCCGTGTGTGTAGGAAGCACGGTTCTTTTGTTCGGAGCAAGCTCACTGTTCGGACCCCATAGGTAACACAGTAGAGTAGATGAGTTGTCTTTTCTCAAAAGCAGAGTGTGTTTATTGTAAGGCGAGCTAGCATTTGTTTCCCAGTTCTAAATGGAGTTGAATCTCATGCAGTTTCTGGCCCTACGAGCAAGAGTTGTTTTCTGGTAAGGAAAGTCACTATTGCGCTCCCATTGTAATACACAGGGCAAATAGCACTGGCTTCCATTCCCAGCACGTACAGTGTATTGGACTGAAGAGGATCTACTGTTCTTGTCAGTTTCCTAAGCAGAATTGAACTAGATATGGCCGTGTGTATAGGAAGCACAGTTCTTTTGTTCTGAGCAAGCTCACTGATTTGGCCCTGTAGGAAACACAGCATAGTAGAAGAGTGCCCTTTTCTCAAAAGCAGAGGATGTTTCTTGTAAGGCGAGCTAGTGTTTGTTATTCAGTCCTAAATGGAGTTGAATCACATGCAGTTTCTGGTATTACGAGCAAGAGTTGTTTTCTGGTAAGAAGAGTCACTATTGCGCTCCCATTGACATACACAGGTAAAATAGCACTGGCATCTGTTCCCAGCATGTACAGTGTATTGGACTGAAGATTATCTACTGTCCTTGTCAGTTTCCTATGCAGAATTGATCTAGATATCCCCCGTGTGTGTAGGAAGCACAATTCTTTTGTTCTGAGCAAGCTTATTGTTCTGGAAGTATAGGAAACACAGTAGAGTAGAAGAGTGCTCTTTTCTCAAAATCAGAGTGTGTTTCTTGGAAGGCGAGCTAGCGTTTGTTTCCCAGTCCTAAATGGAGTTGAATCACATGCAGTTTTTGGTCCTATGAGCAAGAGTTGATTTCTGGAAAGAAGAGTCACTATTGCGCTCCCATTGCCATACACAGTGCAAATAGCACTGGCGTCTGTTCCCAGCAAGTACAGTGTATTGGACTGAAGAGGAGCTACTGTTCTTGTCAGTTTCCTAAGCAGAGTTGAACTAGATATGGCCCGTGTGTGTAGGAAGCACGGTTCTTCTGTTCGGAGCAAGCTCACTGTTCGGACCCCATAGGAAACACAGTAGAGTAGATGGGTTGTCTTTTCTCAAAAGCAGAGTGTGTTTCTTGTAAGGCGAGCTAGCGTTTGTTTTCCAGTTCTAAATGGAGTTGAATCTCATGCAGTTTCTGGCCCTACGAGCAAGAGTTGTTTTCTGGTAAGGAAAGTCACTATTGCGCTCCCATTGCCACACACAGTGCAAATAGCACTCGCGTCTGTTTCCATCAAGTACAGTGTATTGGACTGAAGAGGATCTACTGTTCTTGTCAGTTTCCTAAGAAGAGTTGGATTAGATATGACCCGTGTGTGTAGGAAGCAGAGTTCTTTTGTTCTGAGCAAGCTCACTCTTCGGACCCTATAGTAAACACAGTAGAGTAGAAGTGTGCTCTTTTCTCAAAAGCAGAGTGTTTTTCTTGTAAGGCGAGCTAGCGTTTGTATCCCAGTCATAAATGGTGTTGAATCCTATGCAGTTTCTGGTCCTACGAGCAAGAGTTGTTTTCTGGTAACGAAAGTCACTATTGC
Organism: Peromyscus eremicus; assembly: GCF_949786415.1. Classification (NCBI taxonomy): domain Eukaryota; kingdom Metazoa; phylum Chordata; class Mammalia; order Rodentia; family Cricetidae; genus Peromyscus; species Peromyscus eremicus. The sequence goes on along the minus strand of NW_026736855.1, from coordinate 10,122 downwards.
GCTCCCATTGCCATACACAGTGCAAATAGCACTGGAGTCTGTTCCCAGCAAGTACAGTGTATTGGACTGAAGAGGAGCTACTGTTCTTGTCAGTTTCCTAAGCAGAGTTGAACTGGATATGGCCCGTGTGTGTAGGAAGCACACTTCTTCTGTTCTGAGCAAGCTCACTGTTCGGGTCCCATAGGAAACACAGTAGAGTAGAAGAGTGCTCTTTTCTCAAAAGCAGAGTGTGTTTCTTGTAAGGCGAGCTAGCGTTTGTTTCCCAGTCCTAAATGGAGTTGAATCCCATGCAGTTTTTGGTCCTACGAGCAAGAGTTGTTTTCTGGAAAGAAGAGTCACTATTGCGCTCCCATTACTATACACAGGGCAAATAGCACTGGCGTCTGTCCCCAGCATGTGCAGTGTATTTGACTGAAGAGGATCTACTGTTCTTGTCAGTTTCCTAAGCAGAGTTGAACTAAATATAGTCGGTGTGTGTAGAAAGCACAGTTCTTTTGTTCTGAGCAAGCTCACTCTTCTGGCCCTATAAGAAACACATTAGAGTAGAAGAGTGCTCTTTTCTCAAAAGCAGAGTGTGTTTCCTGTAAGGCAAGCTAACGTTTGTTTCACAGTCCTAAATGAAGTAAAATCACATGCAGTTTCTGGTCCTACGAGCAAGAGTTGTTTTCTGGTAAGAAGAGTCACTATTGCGCTCCCATTGTCATACACAGGGTAAATAGCACTGGCGTCAATTCCCAGCATATACAGTGTATTGGACTGAAGAGGATCTACTCTCCTTGTCAGTTTCCTAAGCAGAATTGATGTAGATATGGCCCGTGTTGGTAGGAAGCACAGTTCTTTTGTTCTGAGCAAGCTCACCGTTTCGGACCCCATAAGAAACACAGTAGAGTAGAAGAGTGCTCTTTTCTCAAAAGCAGAGTGTGTTTCTTGTAAGGCGAGCTAGCGTTTGTTTCCCAGTCCTAAATGGAGTTGAATCACATGCAGTTTCTGTTCCTACGAGCAAGAGTTGTTTTCTGGTAAGAAGAGTCACTATAGTGCTCCCAATGTCATACACAGGGCAAATATCACTGGCGTCTGTTCCCAGCATACAGTGTATTGGACTGAAGAGGATCTACTGTCCTTGTCAGTTTCCTATGCAGACTTGATCTAGATATGGCCCCTGTGTGTAGGAAGCACAGTTATTTTTTTCTGAGCAAGCTCACTGTTTTGGCTCTATAGGAAACACAGTAGAGTAGAAGAGTGCTCTTTTCTCAAAAGCACAGTGTGTTTCTTGTAAGGCGGTCTAGCTTTTGTTTCCCAGTCCTAAATGGAGTTGAATCACATGAGGTTTTGGGTCCCATGAGCAAGAGTTGTTTTCTGAAAAAAAGAGTCACTATTGCGCTCCCATTGCCATACACAGTGCAAATAGCCCTGGCGTCTGTTCCCAGCAAGTACAGTTTATTGGACTGAAGACGATCTACTATTCTTGTCAGTATCCTAAACAGAATTGAACTAGATATGGCCGTGTGTGTAGGAAGCACAGTTCTTATTTTCTGAGCAAGCTCACTGTTTTGGCTCTATAGGAAACACAGTAGAGTAGAAGAGTGCTCTTTTCTCAAAAGCACAGTGTGTTTCTTGTAAGGCGATCTAGCATTTGTTTCCCAGTCCTAAATGGAGTTGAATCACATGCACTTTTTGGTCCCATGAGCAAGAGTTGTTTTCTGGAAAGAAGAGTCACTATTGTGCTCACATTGCCATACACAGTGCAAATAGCACTCGCATCTGTTTCCATCAAGTACAGTGTATTGGACTGAAGAGGATCTACTGTTCTTGTCAGTTTCCTAAGAAGAGTTGGATTAGATATGACCCGTGTGTGTAGGAAGCAGAGTTCTTTTGTTCTGAGCAAGCTCACTCTTCGGACCCTATAGTAAACACAGTAGAGTAGAAGTGTGCTCTTTTCTCAAAAGCAGAGTGTATTTCTTGTAAGGCGAGCTAGTGTTTGTATCCCAGTCATAAATGGTGTTGAATCCTATGCAGTTTCTGGTCCTACGAGCAAGAGTTGTTTTCTGGTAACGAAAGTCACTATTGCGCTCCCATTGCCATACACAGTGCAAATAGCACTGGAGTCTGTTCCCAGCAAGTACAGTGTATTGGACTGAAGAGGAGCTACTGTTCTTGTCAGTTTCCTAAGCAGAGTTGAACTGGATATGGCCCGTGTGTGTAGGAAGCACACTTCTTCTGTTCTGAGCAAGCTCACTGTTCGGGTCCCATAGGAAACACAGTAGAGTAGAAGAGTGCTCTTTTCTCAAAAGCAGAGTGTGTTTCTTGTAAGGCGAGCTAGCGTTTGTTTCCCGGTCCTAAATGGAGTTGAATCCCATGCAGTTTTTGGTCCTACGAGCAAGAGTTGTTTTCTGGAAAGAAGAGTCACTATTGTGCTCCCATTGCTATACACAGGGCAAATAGCACTGGCGTCTGTCCCCAGCATGTGCAGTGTATTTGACTGAAGAGGATCTACTGTTCTTGTCAGTTTCCTAAGCAGAGTTGAACTAAATATAGTCGGTGTGTGTAGAAAGCACAGTTCTTTTGTTCTGAGCAAGCTCACTCTTCTGGCCCTATAAGAAACACATTAGAGTAGAAGAGTGCTCTTTTCTCAAAAGCAGAGTGTGTTTCCTGTAAGGCAAGCTAACGTTTGTTTCACAGTCCTAAATGAAGGAAAATCACATGCAGTTTCTGGTCCTACGAGCAAGAGTTGTTTTCTGGTAAGAAGAGTCACTATTGCGCTCCCATTGTCATACACAGGGCAAATAGCACTGGCGTCTATTCCCAGCATGTACAGTGTATTGGACTGAAGAGGATCTACTCTCCTTGTCAGTTTCCTAAGCAGAATTGATGTAGATATGGCCCGTGTTGGTAGGAAGCACAGTTCTTTTGTTCTGAGCAAGCTCACCGTTTCGGACCCCATAAGAAACACAGTAGAGTAGAAGAGTGCTCTTTTCTCAAAAGCAGAGTGTGTTTCTTGTAAGGCGAGCTAGCGTTTGTTTCCCAGTCCTAAATGGAGTTGAATCACATGCAGTTTCTGTTCCTACGAGCAAGAGTTGTTTTCTGGTAAGAAGAGTCACTATAGTGCTCCCAATGTCATACACAGGGCAAATATCACTGGCGTCTGTTCCCAGCATACAGTGTATTGGACTGAAGAGGATCTACTGTCCTTGTCAGTTTCCTATGCAGACTTGATCTAGATATGGCCCCTGTGTGTAGGAAGCACAGTTCTTTTGTTCTGAGCAAGCTCACTGTTCTGGCCCTATAGGAAACACAGTAGAGTAGAAGAGTGCTCTTTTCCCAAAAGCAGAGTGTGTTTCTTGTAAGGCGAGCTAGTATTTGTTTCCCAGTCCTAAATGGAATTGAATCACATGCAGTTTTTGGTCCTACGAGCAAGATTTGTTTTCTGGAAAGAAGCGTCACTATTGAGCTCCCATTGCCATACACAGTGCAAATAGCACTGGCGTCTGTTCCCAGCAAGTACAGTGTATTGGACTGAAGAGGAGATACTGTTCTTTTCAGTTTCCTAAGCAGAGTTGAACTAGATATAGTCGGTGTGTGTAGGAAGCACAGTTCTTTTATTCTGAGCAAGCTCACTTTTCTGGCCCTATAGGAAACACATTAGAGTAGAAGAGTGCTCTTTTCTCAAAAGCAGAGTGTGTTTCTTGTAAGATGAGCTAGTGTTTGTTTCCGAGTCCTAAATGGAGTTTAATCACATGCAGTTTTGGGTCCTACGAGCAAGAGTTGTTTTCTGGTAAGAAGAGTCACTATTGCACTCCCATTGTCATACACAGGGCAAAAAGCACTGGCGTCTATTCCCAGCATGTACAGTGTATTGGACTGAAGAGGATCTACTGTTCTTGTCATTTTCCTAAGCAGAATTGAACCAGATATGGCTGTGTGTGTAGGAAGCACAGTTCTTTTGTTCTGAGCAAGCTCACTGGTCTTGCTCTATAGGAAACACAGTAGAGTAGAAGAGTGCTCTTTTCTCAAAAGCAGAGAGTGTTTCTTGTAAGGCGAGCTAGCTTTTGTTTCCAGGTCCTAAATGGAGTTGAATCACATGCAGTTTCTTGTCCCATGAGCAAGAGTTGTTTTCTGAAAAAAAGAGTCACTATTGCGCTCCCATTGCCATACACAGTGCAAATAGCACTGGCGTCTGTTCCCAGCAAGTACAGTTTATTGGACTGAAGAGGATCTACTATTCTTGTCAGTTTCCTAAGCACAGTTGAACTAGATATGGCCCGTGTGTGTAGGAAGCACGGTTCTTTTGTTCTGAGCAAGCTCACTGTTGTGGCCCTATAGGAAACACATTAGAGTAGAAGTGTGCTCTTTTCTCAAAAGCAGAGTGTGTTTCTTGTAATGCGAGCTAGCGTTTTTTTCCCGGTTCTAAATGGAGTTGAATCACATGCATTTTCTGGTCCTATGAGCAAGAGTTGTTTTCTGGTAAGAAGAGTCACTATTGCGCTCCCATTGTATTACACAGGGCAAATAGCACTGGCGTCTATTCCCAGCATGTACAGTGTATTGGACTGAAGAGGATCTACTGTTCTTGTCAGTTTCCTCTGCAGAATTGAACTAGATATGGACGTTTGTGTAGTAGGCACCGTTTTTTTGTTCTGAGCAAGCTCACTGTTTTGGCCCTATAGGAAACACAGTAGAGTAGAAGAGTGCCCTTTTCTCAAAGGCAGAGTGTGTTTCGTGTAAGGCGAGCTAGCGTTTGTTTCCCAGTCCTAAATTGAGTTGAATCACATGCAGTTTCTAGTTCTAGGAGCAAGAGTTGTTTTCTGGTAAGAAGAGTCACTATTGCGCTCCCATTGTCATACACAGGGCAAATAGCACTGGCGTCTGTTCCCAGCATGTACAGTGTATTGGACTGAAGAGGATCTACTGTTCATGTCATTTGCCTCTGCAGAATTGATCTAGATATGGCCCGTGTGTGTAGGAAGCACACTTCTTTTGTTCTGTGCAAGCTCGCTGTTCTGGCTCTATAGGAAACACAGTAGAGTAGAAGAGTTCTCTTTTCTCAAAAGAAGAGTGTGTTTCTTGTAAGGCCAGCTGGCGTTTGTTTCCAGTCCTAAATGGAGATGAATCACATGCAGTTTTTGCTCCTATGAGCAAGAGTTGTTTTCTGGTAAGAAGAGTCACTATTGAGCTCCCATTTCCATACACAGTGCAAATAGCACTCGCGTCTGTTCCCAGCAAGTACAGTGTTTTGTACTGAAGAGGAGCTACTGTTCTTGTCAGTTTCTTAAGCAGAGTTGAACTAGATATGGCCCGTGTGTGTAGGAAGCACAGTTCTTTTGTTCTGATCAAGCTCACTGTTCGGACCCCATAGGAAACACAGTAGAGTAGATGAGTGGTCTTTTCTCAGAAGCAGAATGTGTTTCTTCTAAGGCGAGCTAGCGTTTGTTTCCCAGTCCTAAATGGAGTTGAATCACATGCAGTTTTTCGATCTACCAGCAAGAGTTGTTTTCTGGTAGGAAGAGTCACTATTGCGTTCCCATTGTCATACACAGGGCAAATAGCACTGGCGTCTATTCCCAGCATGTAAAGTGTATTGGACTGAAGAGGATCTACTGTTCTTGTCAGTTTCCTAAGCAGAATTGAACTAGATATGGCCGTGTGTGTAGGAAGCACAGTTCTTTTGTTCTGAGCAAGCTCACTGTTTTGGCCCTATAGGAAACACATTAGAGTAGAAGAGTGCTCTTTTCTCAAAAGCAGAGTGTGTTTCTTGTAAGGCGAGTTAGCGTTTGTTTCCCAGTCCTAAATTGAGTTGAATCACATGCAGTTTCTGATCCTACGAGCAAGAGTTGTTTTCTGGTAAGAAAAGTCTCTATTGTGCTCCCATTGCCATACACAGGGCAAATAGCACTCGCGTCTGTTCCCAGCATGTACAGTGTATTGGACTGAAGATGATCTACTGTCCTTGTCAGTTTCCTAAGCAGAATTGATGTAGATAAGGCCCGTGATTGTAGGAAGCACAATTCTTTTGTTCTGAGCAAGCTCACAGTTCGGACCCCATATGAAACACAGTAGAGTAGAAGAGTGCTCTTTTCTCAAAAGCAGAGTGTGTTTCTTGTAAGGCGAGCTAGCGTTTGTTTCCCAGTCCTAAATAGAGTTGAATCACATGCAGTTTCTGTTCCTACGAGCAAGAGTTGTTTTCTGGTAAGAAGAGTCACTATAGTGCTCCCATTGTCATACACAGGGCAAATATCACTGGCGTCTGTTCCCAGCATACAGTGTATTGGACTGAAGAGGATCTACTGTCCTTGTCAGTTTCCTATGCAGACTTGATCTAGATAAGGCCCCTGTGTGTAGGAAGCACAGTTCTTTTGTTTTGAGAAAGCTTACTGTTCTGGCCCTACAGGAAACACAGTAGAGTAGAAGAGTGCTCTTTTACCAAAAGCAGAGTAATTTTCTTGTAAGGCGAGCTAGTATTTGTTTCCCAGTCCTAAATGGAATTGAATCACATGCAGTTTTTGGTCCTACGAGCAAGATTTGTTTTCTGGAAAGAAGAGTCACTATTGTGCTCCCATTGCCATACACAGTGCAAATAGCACTGGCGTCTGTTCCCAGCAAGTACAGTGTATTGGACTGAAGATCAGCTACTGTTCTTTTCAGTTTCCTAAGCAGAGTTGAACTAGATATAATCGGTGTGTGTAGGAAGCACAGTTCTTTTGTTCTCATCAAGCTCACTTTTCTGGCCCTATAGGAAACACATTAGAGTAGAAGAGTGCTCTTTTCTCAAAAGCAGAGTGTGTTTCTTGTAAGGCGAGCTAGTGTTTGTTTCTGAGTCCTAAATGGAGTTTAATCACATGCAGTTTCTGGTCCTATGAGCAAGAGTTGTTTTCTGGAAAGAAGAGTCACTATTGCGCTTCCATTGCCATACACAGTGCAAATAGCACTGGCGTCTGTTCCCAGCAATTACAGTTTATTGGACTGAAGAGGATCTAGTATTCTTGTCAGTTTCTTAAGCAGAATTGAACTAGATATGGCCGTGTGTGTAGGAAGCACAGTTCTTTTTTCTGAGCAAGCTCACTGTTTTGGCTCTATAGGAAACACAGTAGAGTAGAAGAGTGCTCTTTTCTCAAAAGCACAGTGTGTTTCTTGTAAGGCGATCTAGCATTTGTTTCCCAGTCCTAAATGGAGTTGAATCACATGCAGTTTCTGGTTCTACAAGCAAAAGTTTTTTTCTCGTAAGAAGAGTCACTATTGCGCTCCCATTGACATACACAGGTAAAATAGCACTGGCATCTGTTCCCAGCATGTACAGTGTATTGGACTGAAGAGGATCTACTGTCCTTGTCAGGTTTCTATGGAGAATTGATTTAGATATGGCCCGTGTATGTAGGAAGCACAATTCTTTTGTTCTGAGCAAGCTCATTGTTCTGGCTGTATAAGAAACACAGTAGAGTAGAAGAGTGCTCTTTTCTCAAAATCAGAGTGTGTTTCTTGTAAGTGGAGCTAGCGTTTGTTTCCCAGTCCTAAATGGAGTTGAGTCACATGCAGTTTTTCGTCCTACGAGCAAGAGTTGATTTATGGAAAGAAGAGTCACTATTGTGCTCCCATTGATATACACAATGCAAATAGCACTGGCGTCTCTTCCCAGCAAGTACAGTGTATTGGACTGAAGAGGAGATACTGTTCTTGTCAGTTTCCTAAGCAGAGTTGAAATAGATATGGCCCGTGTGTGTAGGAAGCACAGTTCTTTTGTTCTGAGCAAGCTCACTGTTCGGATCCCATAGGAAACACAGTAGAGTAGAAGAGTGCTCTTTTCTCAAAAGCAGAGTGTGTTTCTTATAAGGCGAGCAAGTGTTTGTTTCCCAGTCAGTAATGGAGTTGAATCCCATGCAGTTTCTGGTCCTACAAGCAAGAGTTGTCTTCTGGTAAGAAGAGTCACTATTGCGCTCCAATTGTCATACAAATTACAAATAGCACTGGCGTCTGTTCCCAGGAAGTGCAGTGTATTGTACTGAAGAGGAGCTATTGTTCTTGTCAGTTTCCTAAGCAGAGTAGAACAAGATATGGCCCGTGTGTGTAGGAAGCACAGTTCTTTTGTTCTGAGCAAGCTCACTGTTCGGATCCCATAGGAAACACAGTAGAGTAGAAGAGTGCTCTTTTCTCAAAAGCAGAGTGTGTTTCTTGTAAGGCGAGCTAGTGTTTGTTTCCCAGTCAGAAATGGAGTTGAATCCCATGCAGTTTATGGTCCCACGAGCAAGAGATGTTTTCTGGTAAGAAGAGTCACTATTACGCTCCCATTGCCATATACAGTGCAAATAGCACTCGCGTCTGTTCCCAGGAAGTACAGTGTAATGGATTGAAGAGGATCTACTATTCTTGTCAGTTTCTTAAGCAGAAATGAACTAGATATGGCCGTGTGTGTAGGAATCACAGTTCTTTTATTCTGAGCAAGCTCACTGTTTTGGCCCTTTAGGAAACACAGTAGAGTAGAAGAGTGCTCTTTCTCAAAAGCAGAGTGTGTTTCTTGTAAGGGAGCTAGCGTTTGTTTCCCAGTCCTAAATGGAGTTGAATCACATGCAGTTTTTGGTCCTATGAGCAAGAGTTGTTTTCTGGAAAGAAGAGTCACTATTGCACTCCCATTGCTATACACAGGGCAAATAGCACTGGCGTCTGTTCCCAGCATGTGCAGTGTATTGGACTGAAGAGGATCTACTGTTCTTGTCAGTTTCCTAAGCAGAGTTGAACTAAATATAGTCGGTGTGTGTAGGAAGCACAGTTCTTTTATTCTGAGCAAGCTCACTCTTCTGGCCCAATAGGAATCACATTAGAGTAGAAGAGTGCTCATTTCTCAAAAGCAGAGTGTGTTTCTTGTAAGGCAAGCTAGCGTTTGTTTCCCAGTCCTAAATGGAGTAAAATCACATGCAGTTTCTGGTCCTACAAGCAAGAGTTGTTCTCTGGTAAGAAGAGTCACTATTGCGCTCCCTTTGCCATACACAGTACAAATAGCACTGGCGTCTGTTCCCAGCAAGTACAGTGTATTGGACTGAAGAGGAGCTACTGTTCTTGTCAGTTTCCTAAGCAGAGTTGAACTAGATATGGCCCGTGTGTGTAGGAAGCACGGTTCTTTTGTTCTGAGCAAGCTCACTGTTCAGACCCCATATGAAACACAGTAGAGTAGATGAGTTGTCTTTTCTCAAAAGAAGAGTGTGTTTATTGTAAGGCGAGCTAGCTTTTGTTTCCCAGTTCTAAATGGAGTTGAATCTCATGCAGTTTCTGGTCCTACGAGCAAGAGTTGTTTTCTGGTAAGGAAAGTCACTATTGCGCTCCCATTGCCACACACAGTGCAAATAGCACTGGAGTCTGTTTCCATCAAGTACAGTGTATTGGACTGAAGAGGATCTACTGTTCTTGTCAGTTTCCTAAGAAGAGTTGGATTAGATATGACCCGTGTGTGTAGGAAGCACAGTTCTTTTGTTCTGAGCAAGCTCACTCTTCGGACCCTATAGGAAACACAGTAGAGTAGAAGTGTGCTCTTTTCTCAAAAGCAGAATGTATTTCTTGTAAGGCGAGCTAGTGTTTGTTTCCCAGTCATAAATGGTGTTGAATCCCATGCAGTTTCTGGTCCTACGAGCAAGAGTTGTTTTCTGGTAAGGAAAGTCACTATTGCGCTCCCATTGCCATACACAGTGCAAATAGCACTGGAGTCTGTTCCCAGCAAGTACAGTGTATTGGACTGAAGAGGAGCTACTGTTCTTGTCAGTTTCCTAAGCAGAGTTGAACTGGATATGGCCCTTGTGTAGGAAGCACACTTCTTCTGTTCTGAGCAAGCTCACTGTTCGGATCCCATAGGAAACACAGTAGAGTAGAAGAGTGCTCTTTTCTCAAAAGCAGAGTGTGTTTCTCGTAAGGCGATCTAGCGTTTGTTTCCCAGTCCTAAATGGAGTTGAATCCCATGCAGTTTTTGGTCCTACGAGCAAGAGTTGTTTTCTGGAAAGAAGAGTCACTATTGTGCTCCCATTGCTATACACAGGGCAAATAGCACTGGTGTCTGTTCCCAGCATGTGCAGTGTATTGGACTGAAGAAGATCTACTATTCTTGTCAGTTTCCTAAGCAGAGTTGAACTAAATATAGTCGGTGTGTGT
>NW_026736854.1:0-57258 GCF_949786415.1 Peromyscus eremicus | reverse complement strand
AACTAGATATTGCCCCCTGTGTGTAGGAAGCACAGTTCTTTTGTTCTGAGCAAGCTCACTGTTCGGACCACATAGGAAACACGTTAGAGTAGAAGAGTGCTCTTTTCTAAAAAGCAGAGTTTGTTTCTTGTAAGGCGAGCTAGCGTTTGTTTCCCAGTCCTAAATGGAGTTGAATCACATGCAGTTTCTGGTCCTACGAGCAATAGTTGTTTTCTGGTAAGAAGAGTCACTATTGTGCTCCCATTGTCATATAAAAAGCAAATAGCACTGTCGTCTGTTCCAGCATGTACAGTGTATTGGACTGAAGAGAATGTACTGTTCTTGTCAGTCTCCTAAGCAGAATTGAACTAGATATGGCCGTGTGTGTAGGAAGCACAGTTCTTTTGTTCTGAGCAAGCTCACTGTTCTGGCCCTATAGGAAACACAGTAGAGTAGAAGAATGCTCTTTTCTCAAAAGCAGAGTGTGTTGCTTGTAAGGCGAGCTAGCGTTTGTTTTCCAGTCCTAAATGGAGTTGAATCACATGCAGTTGTTGGTCCCACGAGCAAGAGTTGTTTTCTGGTAAGGAAAGTCACCATTGTGCTCCCATTGCCATGCACAGTGCAAAGAGCACTCGCGTCTGATCTCAGCAAGTACAGTGTATTGGACTGAAGAGGAGGTATTGTTCTTGTCATTTTCCTAAGCAGAGTTGAACTAGATATGGACCGTGTGTTAGGACGCACAGTTCTTTTGTTCTGAGCAAGCTCACTGTTTGGACCCCATAGGAAACACAGTAGAGAAGAAGAGTGCTCTTTTCTCACAAGCAGTGTGTGTTTCTTGTAAGGCGAGGTAGCGTTTGTTTCCCAGTCCTAAATGTAGTTGAATCCCATGCAGTTTTTGGTCCCACGAGCAAGTGTTATTTTCTGGTAAAGAAAGCCACTATTGCGCTCCCATTGCCATACACAGTGCAAATAGCACTCGCGTCTGTTCCCAGCAAGTAATGTGTATTGGACTGAAGAGGAGCTACTGTTCTTGTCAGATTCCTAAGCAGAGTTGAACTAGATATGGCCCGTGTGTGTAGGAACCACAGTTCGTTTGTTCTGAGCAAGCTCACTGTTTTGGCCCTATAGGAAACACAGTAGAGTAGAAGAGTGCTCTTTTCTCAAAAGCAGAGTGTGTTTCTTGTAAGGCGAGCTAGCGTTTGTTTCCCAGTCATAAATGGAGTTGAATCACATGCAGTTTTTGGTCCCACGAGCAAGAGTTGTTTTCTGGTAAAGAAAGCCACTATTGCACTCCCATTGCCATACACTGTGCAAATAGCACTCGCGTCTGTTCCCAGCAAGTGCAGTGTATTGGAATGAAGAGGAGCTGCTGTTCTTGTCAGTTTCCTAAGCGGAGTTGAACTAGATATGGCCCTTGTATGTAGGAAGCACAGTTCTTTTGTTCTGAGCAAGCTCACTGTTCGGACCCCATAGGAAACACAGTAGAGTAGAGGAGTGCCCTTTTCACAAAAGCAGAGTGTGTTTCTTGTAAGGCTCCTCGCATTTGTTTCCCAGTCCTAAATGTAGTTGAATCCCATGCAGTTTCTGCTCCTACAAGCAAGAGTTGTTTTCTGGTAAGAAGAGTCACTATTGTGCTCCCTTTGTCATACGCAGGGCAAATAGCACTGGCGTCTGTTCCCAGCATGTACAGTGTATTGGACTGAAGAGGAGCTACTGTGCTTGTTATTTTCCTAAGCAGACTTGAACTAGATATGCCCCGTGTATGCAGGAAGCACAGTTCATTTGTTCTGAGCAATCTCACTGTCCTGGCCATTTAGGAAACACGGTAGAGTAGATGAGTACTCTTTTCTCAAAATCAGAGTGTGTTTCTTGTAAGGCAAGCTAGCATTTGTTTCCCAGTCCTAAATGGAGTTGAATCACATGCAGTTTCTCTTCCTACGAGCAAGAGTTGTTTTCTGGTAAGAAGAGTCACTCTTGCACTCCCATTGCCATACACAGAGCAAATAGCACTGGCGTCTGTTCCCAGCATGTACAGTGTATTGCACTGAAGAGGATCTACTGTTCTTGTCAGTTTCCTCAGGAGAGTTGAACCAGATATAGCCCGTGTGTGTAGGAAGCACAGTTCTTTTGTTCTGAGCAAGCTGACTGTTCGGACCCCATAGGAAACACAGTAGAGTAGAAGAGTGCTCTTTTCTCAAAAGCAGAGTGTGTTGCTTGTAAGGCGAGCTAGCGTTTGTTTGCCAGTCCTAAATGGAGTTGAATCACATGCAGTTTCTGGTCCTACGAGCAAGAGTTTTTTTCTGGTAAGAAGAGTCACTATTGAGCTCCCATTGTCATACACAGGACAAATAGCACTGGCGTCTGTTCGCAGCATGTACACTGTATTGGACTGAAGAGGATCTACAGTTCTTGTCAGTTTCCTAAGCAGAGTTGAACTAGGTATGGCCGTGTGTGTAGGAAGCACAGTTCTTTTGTTCTGAGCAAGCTCACTGTTCTGGCCATATAGGAAACACATTAGAGAAGAAGAGTGCTCTTTTATCAAAGCAGAGTGTGTTTCTTGTAAGGCGAGCTAGTGTTTGTTTCCCAGTCCTAAATGGAGTTGAATCCCATGCAGTCTCTGGTCCTATGAGCAAGAGTTGTTTTCTGGTATCAAGAGTCACTATTGTGCTCCCATTGACATACACAGGGCAAATAGCACTGGCGTCTGTTCCCAGCATGTACAGTGTATTGGACGGAAGAGGATCTACTGTTCTTGTCAGTTTCCTAAGCAGAATAGAACTAGCTATGGCCGTGTGTGTAGGAAGCACAGTTCTTTTCTTCTGAGCAAGCTGACTGTTCGGACCCCATAGGAAACACAGTAGAATAGAAGAGTGCTCTTTTCTCAAAGCAGAGTGTGTTTCTTGTAAGGCAAGTTAGCATTTGTCTCCCAGTCCTAAATGGAGTTGAATGACATGCAGTTTCTTCTCCTATGAGCAAGAGTTGTTTTCTGGTAAGAAGAGTCACTATTGCGCTCCCATTGCCATACACACTGCAAATAGCACTCGAGTCTGTTCCCAGCAAGTAATGTGTATTGGACTGAAGAGGAGCTACTGTTCTTGTCAGATTCCTAAGCAGAGTTGAACTAGATATGGCCCGTGTGTGTAGGAAGCACAGTTCTTTTGTTCTGAGCAAGCTCACTGTTCGGACCCCATAGGAAACACAGTAGAGTAGAAGAGTGCTCTTTTCTCAAAAGCAGAGTGTGTTTCTTGTAAGGAGAGCTAGCGTTTGTTTCCCAGTCCTAAATGGAGTTGAATCACATATAGTTTTTGGTCCCACGAGCAAGAGTTGTTTTCTGGTAAAGAAAGCCACTATTGCGCTCCCATTGCCATACACAGTGCAAATAGCACTCGCGTCTGTTCCCAGCAAGTGCAGTGTATTGGAATGAAGAGGAGCTACTGTTCTTGTCAGTTTCCTAAGCAGAGTTAAAGTAGATATGGCCCTTGTATGTAGGAATCACAGTTCTTTTGTTCTGAGCAAGCTCACTGTTCAGACCCCATAGGAAACACAGTAGAGTAGAGGAGTGCCCTTTTCTCAAAAGCAGAGTTTGTTTCTTGTAAGGCTCCTCGAATTTGTTTCCCAGTCCTAAATGTAGTTGAATCCCATGCAGTTTCTGCTCCTACGAGCAAGAGTTGTTTTCTGGTAAGAAGAGTCACTATTGTGCTCCATTTGTCATACACAGGGCAAATAGCACTGGCGTCTGTTCCCAGCATGTACAGTGTACTGGACTGAAGAGGATCTACTGTTCTTGTCAGTTTCCTAAGCAGAGTTTAACTAGATATGGCCATGTGTGTAGGAAGCACAGTTCTTTTGTTCTGAGCAAGCTCACTGTTGTGGCCCAATAGGAAAAAAGGTATAGTGGAAGAGTGCTCTTTTCTCAAAAGCAGAGTGTGTTTCTTGGAAGGCGAGCTAGCGTTTGTTTTCCAGTCCTAAATGGTGTTGAATCACATGCAGTTTCTGGTCCTACGAGCAAGAGTTGTTTTCTGGTAAGAAGAGTCACTATTGCGCTCCCATTGCCATACACAGTGCAAATAGCACTGGCGCCTGTTCCCAGCATGTACAGTGTATTGCACTGAAGAGGATCTACTGTTCTTGTCAGTTTCCTAAGCAGAGTTGAACTAGATATAGCCCGTATGTGTAGGAAGCACAGTTCTTTTGTTCTGAGCAAGCTGACTGTTCGGACCCCATAGGAAACACAGTATAGTAGAAGAGTGCTCTTTTCTCAAAAGCAGAGTGTGTTTCTTGTAAGGCGAGCTAGCGTTTGTTTTCCAGTCCTAAATGGAGTTGAATCACATGCAGTTTCTGGTCCTACGAGCAAGAGTTGTTTTCTGGTAAGAAGAGTGACTATTGCGCTCCCATTGTCATACACAGGGCAAATAGCACTGGCGTCTGCTCCCAGCAAGTACAGTGTATTGGACTGAAGAGGAGCTACTGTTCTTGTCAGTTTCCTAAGCAGAGTTGAACTAGATATAGCCCGTGTGTGTAGGAAGCACACTTCTTTTGTTCTGAGCAGGCTCACTGTTCTGGCCCTATAGGAATCACAGTAGAGTAGAAGAGTGCTCTTTTCTCAAAAGCAGAGTGTGTTGCTTGTAAGGTGAGCTAGCGTTTGTTTCCCAGTCCTAAATGTAGTTGAAACCCATGCAGTATTTCATCCTATGAGCAAGAGTTGTTTTCTGGTAAGAAGAGTCACTATTGCGCTCCCAATGCCATACACAGTGCAAATAGCACTCGCGTCTGTTCCCAGGAAGTAATGTGCATTTGACTGAACAGGAGCTACTGTTCTTGTCAGTTTAATAAGCAGAGTTGAACTAGATATTGCCCCTGTGTGTAGGAAGCACAGTTCTTTTGTTCTGAGCAAGCTCACTGTTCGGACCACATAGGAAACACGTTAGAGTAGAAGAGTGCTCTTTTCTAAAAAGCAGAGTTTGTTTCTTGTAAGGCGAGCTAGCGTTTGTTTCCCAGTCCTAAATGGAGTTGAATCACATGCAGTTTCTGGTCCTACGAGCAATAGTTGTTTTCTGGTAAGAAGAGTCACTATTGTGCTCCCATTGTCATATAAAAAGCAAATAGCACTGTCGTCTGTTCCCAGCATGTACAGTGTATTGGACTGAAGAGAATGTACTGTTCTTGTCAGTCTCCTAAGCAGAATTGAACTAGATATGGCCGTGTGTGTAGGAAGCACAGTTCTTTTGTTCTGAGCAAGCTCACTGTTCTGGCCCTATAGGAAACACAGTAGAGTAGAAGAATGCTCTTTTCTCAAAAGCAGAGTGTGTTGCTTGTAAGGCGAGCTAGCGTTTGTTTTCCAGTCCTAAATGGAGTTGAATCACATGCAGTTGTTGGTCCCACGAGCAAGAGTTGTTTTCTGGTAAGGAAAGTCACCATTGTGCTCCCATTGCCATGCACAGTGCAAAGAGCACTCGCGTCTGATCTCAGCAAGTACAGTGTATTGGACTGAAGAGGAGGTATTGTTCTTGTCATTTTCCTAAGCAGAGTTGAACTAGATATGGACCGTGTGTTAGGACGCACAGTTCTTTTGTTCTGAGCAAGCTCACTGTTTGGACCCCATAGGAAACACAGTAGAGAAGAAGAGTGCTCTTTTCTCACAAGCAGTGTGTGTTTCTTGTAAGGCGAGGTAGCGTTTGTTTCCCAGTCCTAAATGTAGTTGAATCCCATGCAGTTTTTGGTCCCACGAGCAAGTGTTGTTTTCTGGTAAAGAAAGCCACTATTGCGCTCCCATTGCCATACACAGTGCAAATAGCACTCGCGTCTGTTCCCAGCAAGTAATGTGTATTGGACTGAAGAGGAGCTACTGTTCTTGTCAGATTCCTAAGCAGAGTTGAACTAGATATGGCCCGTGTGTGTAGGAACCACAGTTCGTTTGTTCTGAGCAAGCTCACTGTTTTGGCCCTATAGGAAACACAGTAGAGTAGAAGAGTGCTCTTTTCTCAAAAGCAGAGTGTGTTTCTTGTAAGGCGAGCTAGCGTTTGTTTCCCAGTCATAAATGGAGTTGAATCACATGCAGTTTTTGGTCCCACGAGCAAGAGTTGTTTTCTGGTAAAGAAAGCCACTATTGCACTCCCATTGCCATACACTGTGCAAATAGCACTCGCGTCTGTTCCCAGCAAGTGCAGTGTATTGGAATGAAGAGGAGCTGCTGTTCTTGTCAGTTTCCTAAGCGGAGTTGAACTAGATATGGCCCTTGTATGTAGGAAGCACAGTTCTTTTGTTCTGAGCAAGCTCACTGTTCGGACCCCATAGGAAACACAGTAGAGTAGAGGAGTGCCCTTTTCACAAAAGCAGAGTGTGTTTCTTGTAAGGCTCCTCGCATTTGTTTCCCAGTCCTAAATGTAGTTGAATCCCATGCAGTTTCTGCTCCTACAAGCAAGAGTTGTTTTCTGGTAAGAAGAGTCACTATTGTGCTCCCTTTGTCATACGCAGGGCAAATAGCACTGGCGTCTGTTCCCAGCATGTACAGTGTATTGGACTGAAGAGGAGCTACTGTGCTTGTTATTTTCCTAAGCAGACTTGAACTAGATATGCCCCGTGTATGCAGGAAGCACAGTTCATTTGTTCTGAGCAATCTCACTGTCCTGGCCATTTAGGAAACACGGTAGAGTAGATGAGTACTCTTTTCTCAAAATCAGAGTGTGTTTCTTGTAAGGCAAGCTAGCATTTGTTTCCCAGTCCTAAATGGAGTTGAATCACATGCAGTTTCTCTTCCTACGAGCAAGAGTTGTTTTCTGGTAAGAAGAGTCACTCTTGCACTCCCATTGCCATACACAGAGCAAATAGCACTGGCGTCTGTTCCCAGCATGTACAGTGTATTGCACTGAAGAGGATCTACTGTTCTTGTCAGTTTCCTCAGGAGAGTTGAACCAGATATAGCCCGTGTGTGTAGGAAGCACAGTTCTTTTGTTCTGAGCAAGCTGACTGTTCGGACCCCATAGGAAACACAGTAGAGTAGAAGAGTGCTCTTTTCTCAAAAGCAGAGTGTGTTGCTTGTAAGGCGAGCTAGCGTTTGTTTGCCAGTCCTAAATGGAGTTGAATCACATGCAGTTTCTGGTCCTACGAGCAAGAGTTTTTTTCTGGTAAGAAGAGTCACTATTGAGCTCCCATTGTCATACACAGGACAAATAGCACTGGCGTCTGTTCGCAGCATGTACACTGTATTGGACTGAAGAGGATCTACAGTTCTTGTCAGTTTCCTAAGCAGAGTTGAACTAGGTATGGCCGTGTGTGTAGGAAGCACAGTTCTTTTGTTCTGAGCAAGCTCACTGTTCTGGCCATATAGGAAACACATTAGAGAAGAAGAGTGCTCTTTTATCAAAGCAGAGTGTGTTTCTTGTAAGGCGAGCTAGTGTTTGTTTCCCAGTCCTAAATGGAGTTGAATCCCATGCAGTCTCTGGTCCTATGAGCAAGAGTTGTTTTCTGGTATCAAGAGTCACTATTGTGCTCCCATTGACATACACAGGGCAAATAGCACTGGCGTCTGTTCCCAGCATGTACAGTGTATTGGACGGAAGAGGATCTACTGTTCTTGTCAGTTTCCTAAGCAGAATAGAACTAGCTATGGCCGTGTGTGTAGGAAGCACAGTTCTTTTCTTCTGAGCAAGCTGACTGTTCGGACCCCATAGGAAACACAGTAGAATAGAAGAGTGCTCTTTTCTCAAAGCAGAGTGTGTTTCTTGTAAGGCAAGTTAGCATTTGTCTCCCAGTCCTAAATGGAGTTGAATGACATGCAGTTTCTTCTCCTATGAGCAAGAGTTGTTTTCTGGTAAGAAGAGTCACTATTGCGCTCCCATTGCCATACACACTGCAAATAGCACTCGAGTCTGTTCCCAGCAAGTAATGTGTATTGGACTGAAGAGGAGCTACTGTTCTTGTCAGATTCCTAAGCAGAGTTGAACTAGATATGGCCCGTGTGTGTAGGAAGCACAGTTCTTTTGTTCTGAGCAAGCTCACTGTTCGGACCCCATAGGAAACACAGTAGAGTAGAAGAGTGCTCTTTTCTCAAAAGCAGAGTGTGTTTCTTGTAAGGCGAGCTAGTGTTTGTTTCCCAGTCCTAAATGGAGTTGAATCACATATAGTTTTTGGTCCCACGAGCAAGAGTTGTTTTCTGGTAAAGAAAGCCACTATTGCGCTCCCATTGCCATACACAGTGCAAATAGCACTCGCGTCTGTTCCCAGCAAGTGCAGTGTATTGGAATGAAGAGGAGCTGCTGTTCTTGTCAGTTTCCTAAGCGGAGTTGAACTAGATATGGCCCTTGTATGTAGGAAGCACAGTTCTTTTGTTCTGAGCAAGCTCACTGTTCGGACCCCATAGGAAACACAGTAGAGTAGAGGAGTGCCCTTTTCACAAAAGCAGAGTGTGTTTCTTGTAAGGCTCCTCGCATTTGTTTCCCAGTCCTAAATGGAGTTGAATCCCATGCAGTTTCTGCTCCTACAAGCAAGAGTTGTTTTCTGGTAAGAAGAGTCACTATTGTGCTCCCTTTGTCATACACAGGGCAAATAGCACTGGCGTCTGTTCCCAGCATGTACAGTGTATTGGACTGAAGAGGATCTACTGTTCTTGTCAGTTTCTTAAGCAGAGTTTAACTAGATATGGCCGTGTGTGTAGGAAGCACAGTTCTTTTGTTCTTTGCAAGCTCACTGTTGTGGCCCAATAGGAAAAAAGGTATAGAGGAAGAGGGCTCTTTTTTCAAAAGCAGAGTGTGTTTCTTGTAAGGCGAGCTAGTGTTTGTTTCCCAGTCCTAAATGGAGTTGAATCACATGCAGTTTCTGGTCCTACGAGCAAGAGTTGTTTTCTAGTAAGAAGAGTCAATTTTGCGCTCCCATTGTCATACACAGTGCAAATAGCACTCGCGTCTGTTCCCAGCATGTACAGTGTATTACACTGAAGAGGAGCTACTGTTCTTGTCAGTTTCCTAAGCAGAGTTGAACTAGATATAGCCCGTGTGTGTAGGAAGCACAGTCCTTTTGTTCTGAGCTAGCTCACTGTTCGGACCCCATAGGCAACACAGTAGAGTAAGAGTGCTCTTTTCTCAAAAGCAGAGTGTGTTTCTTGGAAAGCGAGCTAGCGTTTGTTTTCCAGTCCTAAATGGAGTTGAATCACATGCAGTTTCTGGTCGAACGAGCAAGAGTTGTTTTCTGGTAAGAAGAGTCACTATTGCGCTCCCATTGTCATACACAGGGCAAATAGCACTGGCGTCTGTTCAGAGAATGTACGGTGTATTGCACTTAAGAGGATCTACTGTTCTTGTCAGTTTCCTAAGCAGAGTTGAACTAGATATGGCCGTGTGTGTATGAAGCACAGTTCTTTTGTTCTGAGCAAGCTCACTATTTTGGCCGTATATGAAACACAGTAGTGTAGAAGAGTGTTCTTTTCTCAAAAGCAGAGTGTGTTTCTTGTAAGGCGAGGTAGCGTTTGTTTCCCAGTCCTAAATGGAGTTAAATCACATGCAGTTTTTGGTCCCACGAGCAAGAGTTGTTTTCTGGTAAGGAAAGTAACTATTGCGCTCCCTTTCTTATACACAGTGCAAATAGCACATGCGACTTTTCCCAGCAAGTACAGTGTATTGGACTGAAGAGGAGCTACTGTTCTTGTCAGTTTCCTAAGCAGAGTTGAACTAGATATAGCCCGTGTGTGTATGAAGCACAGTTCTTTTGTTCTGAGCAAGCTCACTGTTCGGACCCCATAGGAAAGACAGTAGAGTAGAAGATTGCTCTTTCCTCAAAAGCAGAGTGTGTTTCTTGTAAGGCGAGCTAGCGTTTGTTTTCCAGTCCTAAATGGAGTTGAATTACATGCAGTTTCTGGTCCTACGAGCAAGAGTTGTTTTCTGGTAAGAAGAGTCACTATTTCGCTCCCATTGTCATACACAGGGCAAATAGCACTGGTGTCTGCTCCCAGCAAGTACAGTGTATTGGACTGAAGAGGAGCTACTGTTCTTGTCAGTTTCATAAGCAGAGTTGAACTAGATATAGCCCGTGTGTGTAGGAAGCACAGTTCTTTTGTTCTGAGCAAGCTCACTGTTCGGACCCCATAGGAAACACAGTAGAGTAGAGGAGTGCCCTTTTCTCAAAAGCAGAGTGTGTTTCTCGTAAGGCGTGCTCGCATTTGTTTCCCAGTCCTAAATGTAGTTTGAATCCCATGCAGTTTCTGCTCCTACGAGCAAGAGTTGTTTTCTGGTAAGAAGAGTCACTATTGTGCTCCCTTTGTCATACACAGGGCAAATAGCACTGGCGTCTGTTCCCAGCATGTACAGTGTATTGGACTGAAGAGGATCTCCTGTTCTTGTCAGTTTCCTAAGCAGAGTTTAACTAGATATGGCCGTGTGTGTAGGAAGCACAGTTCTTTTGTTCTTTGCAAGCTCACTGTTGTGGCCCAATAGGAAAAAAGGTATAGAGGAAGAGTGCTCTTTTTTCAAAAGCAGAGTGTGTTTATTGTAAGGCAAGCTAGTGTTTGTTTCCCAGTCCTAAATGGAGTTGAATCACATGCAGTTTCTGGTCCTACGAGCAAGAGTTGTTTTCTAGTAAGAAGAGTCAATTTTGCGCTCCCATTGTCATACACAGGGCAAATAGCACTGGCGTCTGTTCCCAGCATGTACAGTGTATTACACTGAAGAGGAGCTACTGTTCTTGTCAGTTTCCTAAGCAGAGTTGAACTAGATATAGCCCGTGTGTGTAGGAAGCACAGTCCTTTTGTTCTGAGCTAGCTCACTGTTCGGATCCCATAGGCAACACAGTAGAGTAAGAGTGCTCTTTTCTCAAAAGCAGAGTGTGTTTCTTGGAAGGAGGGCTAGCGTTTGTTTTCCAGTCCTAAATGGAGTTGAATCACATGCAGTTTCTGGTCGAACGAGCAAGAGTTGTTTTCTGGTAAGAAGAGTCACTATTGCGCTCCCATTGTCATACACAGGGCAAATAGCACTGGCGTCTGTTCAGAGAATGTACGGTGTATTGCACTTAAGAGGATCTACTGTTCTTGTCAGTTTCCTAAGCAGAGTTGAACTAGATATGGCCGTGTGTGTATGAAGCACAGTTCTTTTGTTCTGAGCAAGCTCACTATTTTGGCCGTATATGAAACACAGTAGTGTAGAAGAGTGTTCTTTTCTCAAAAGCAGAGTGTGTTTCTTGTAAGGCGAGGTAGCGTTTGTTTCCCAGTCCTAAATGGAGTTAAATCACATGCAGTTTTTGGTCCCACGAGCAAGAGTTGTTTTCTGGTAAGGAAAGTAACTATTGCGCTCCCTTTCTTATACACAGTGCAAATAGCACATGCGACTTTTCCCAGCAAGTACAGTGTATTGGACTGAAGAGGATCTACTGTTCTTGTCAGTTTCCTAAGCAGAGTTGAACTAGATATAGCCCGTGTGTGTATGAAGCACAGTTCTTTTGTTCTGAGCAAGCTCACTGTTCGGACCCCATAGGAAAGACAGTAGAGTAGAAGATTGCTCTTTCCTCAAAAGCAGAGTGTGTTTCTTGTAAGGCGAGCTAGCGTTTGTTTTCCAGTCCTAAATGGAGTTGAATCACATGCAGTTTCTGGTCCTACGAGCAAGAGTTGTTTTCTGGTAAGAAGAGTCACTATTTCGCTCCCATTGTCATACACAGGGCAAATAGCACTGGTGTCTGCTCCCAGCAAGTACAGTGTATTGGACTGAAGAGGAGCTACTGTTCTTGTCAGTTTCATAAGCAGAGTTGAACTAGATATAGCCCGTGTGTGTTGGAAGCACAGTTCTTTTGTTCTGAGCAAGCTCACTGTTCGGACCCCATAGGAAACACAGTAGAGTAGAGGAGTGCCCTTTTCTCAAAAGCAGAGTGTGTTTCTCGTAAGGCGTGCTCGCATTTGTTTCCCAGTCCTAAATGTAGTTGAATCCCATGCAGTTTCTGCTCCTACGAGCAAGAGTTGTTTTCTGGTAAGAAGAGTCACTATTGTGCTCCCTTTGTCATACACAGGGCAAATAGCACTGGCGTCTGTTCCCAGCATGTACAGTGTATTGGACTGAAGAGGATCTCCTGTTCTTGTCAGTTTCCTAAGCAGAGTTTAGCTAGATATGGCCGTCTGTGTAGAAAGCACAGTTCTTTGGTTCTGAGCAAGCTCACTGTTGTGGCCCAATAGGAAAAACAGTATAGTGGAAGAGTTCTCTTTTCTCAAAAGCAGAGTGTGTTTCTCGTAAGGCGAGCTAGTGTTTGTTTCCCAGTCCTAAATGGAGTTGAATCACAGGCAGTTTCTGGTCCTACGAGCAAGAGTTGTTTTCTATTAAGAAGATTCACTTTTGTGCTCCCATTGTCATACACAGGGCAAATAGCACTGGCGTCTGTTCCCAGCATGTACAGTGTATTGCACTGAAGAGGAGCTATGGTTCTTGTCAGTTTCCTAAGCAGAGTTGAACTAGATATAGCCCGTGTGTGTAGGAAGCACAGTCCTTTTGTTCTGAGCTAGCTCACTGTTCGGACCCCATAGGCAACACAGTAGAGTAGAAGAGTGCTCTTTTCTCAAAAGCAGAGTGTGTTTCTTGGAAGGCGAGCTAGCATTTGTTTCCCAGTCCTAAATGTAGTTGAATCACATGCAGTTTCTGGTCCTATGAGCAAGAGTTGTTTTCTGGTAAGAAGAGTCACTATTGCGCTCCCATTGCCATACACAGTGCAAATAGCACTGGCGTCTGTTCCCAGCATGTACAGTGTATTGCACTGAAGGGGATCTACTATTCTTGTCAGTTTCCTAAGCAGAGTTGAACTATATATAGCCCGTGTGTGTAGGAAGCACAGTTCTTTTGTTCTGAGCAAGCTGACTGTTCGGACCCCAGAGGAATCACAGTAGAGGAGAAGAGTGCTCTTTTCTCAAAAGCAGAGTGTGTTTCTTGTAAGGCTAGCTAGTGTTTGTTTTCAGTCCTAAATGGAGTTGAATCCCATGCAGTATTTCATCCTATGAGCAAGAGTTGTTTTCTGGTAAGAAGAGTCACTATTGCGCTCCCATTGCCATACACAGTGCAAATAGCACTGGCGTCTGTTCCCAGGAAGTAATGTGCATTTGACTGAACAGGAGCTACTGTTCTTGTATGTTTCCTAAGCAGAGTTGAACTAGATATGGCCCGTGTGTGTAGGAAGCACAGTTCTTTTGTTCTGAGCAAGCTCACTGTTCGGACCACATAGGAAACACAGTAGAGTAGAAGAGTGCTCTTTTCTCAAAAGCAGAGTGTGTTTCTTGTAAGGCGAGCTAGCGTTTGTTTCCCAGTCCTAAATGGCGTTGAATCACATGCAGTTTTTGGTCCTGCAAGCAAGAGTTGTTTTCTGGTAAGGAAAGTCACTATTTTGCTCCCATTGCCACACACAGTGCAAATAGGACTCGCTTCTGTTCCCGTCAAGTGCAGTGTATTGGACTGAAGAGGAGCTACTGTTCTCATCAGTTTCCTAAGCAGAGTTGAACTAGATATGGCCCGTGTGTGTAGGAAGCACAGTTCTTTTGTTCTGAGCAAGCTCGCTGTTCGGACTCAATAGGAAACACCGTAGAGTAGAAGAGTGCCCTTTTCTCAAAAGCATAGTGTGTTTCTTGTAAGGCGAGCTAGCGTTTGTTTCCCTGTCCTAAATGGATTTGAATCACATGCAGTTTCTGGTCCAACTAGCAAGAGTTGTTTTCTGGTAAGAAGAGTCACTATTGCGCTCCCATTGTCATACACAGGGCAAATAGCACTGGGGTCTGTTCCCAGCATGTACAGTGTATTGGACTGAAGAGGATCTACTGTTCTTGTCAGTTTCCTAAGCAGAATTGAACTAGATATGGCCGTGTGTGTAGGAAGCACAGTTCTTTTGTTCAGAGCATGCTCACTGTTCTGGCCCTATAGGAAACACAGTAGAGTAGAAGAGTGATCGTTTCTCAAAAGCAGAGTGTGTTTCTTGTAAGGCGAGATAGCGTTTGTTTCCCAGTTCTAAATGGAGTTGAATCACATGCAGTTTCTTGTCCTATGAGCAAGAGTCGTTTTCTGGTAGGAACGTAAATATTGTACTCCCATTGCCACACACAGTGCAAATAGCACTCGCGTCTGTTCCCAGCCAGTACAGTGTATTGGACTGAAGAGGAGCTACTGTTCTTGTCAGTTTCCTAAGCAGTGTAAATAGATATGGCCCGTGTGTGTAGGAAGCACAGTTCTTTTGTTCTGAGCAAGCTCACTTTTCGGACCACATAGGTAGCACATTAGAGTAGAAGAGTGCTCTTTTCTAAAAAGCAGAGTGTGTTTCTTGTAAGGAGAGCTTGCGTTTGTTTCCCAGTTCTAAATGGATTTGAATCACATGCAGTTTCTGGTCCTACGATCAAGAGCTGTTTTCTGGTAAGAAGAGTCACTATTGTGCTCCCATTGTCATACACAGTGCAAATAGCACTGGCGTCTGTTCCCAGCATGTACAGTGTATTGGAGTGAAGGGGATCTACTGTTCTTGTCAGTTTCCTAAACAGAATTGAACTAGATATGGCCGTGTGTGTAGGAAGCACAGTTTTTTTGTTCTGAGCCAGCTCACTCTTTTGGCCCTATAGGAAACACAGCAGAGTAGAAGAGTGTTCTTTTGTCAAAAGTAGAGTGTGTTTCTTGTAAGGCGAGCTAGCGTTTGTTTTCCAGTCCTAAATGGAGTTGAGTCACATGCAGTTGTTTGTCCCACGAGTAAGAGTTGTTTTCTGGTAAGGAAAGTCACTATTGTGCTCCCTTTGCCATACACAGTGCAAATAGCACTCGCGTCTGTTCCCAGCAAGTACAGTGTATTGGACCTAAGTGGAGCTACTCTTCTTGTCAGTTTCCTAAGCAGAGTTAAACTATTTATGGCCCGTGTGTGTAGGAAGCACATTTCTTTTGTTCTGAGCAAGCTCACTGTTCGGACCACATAGGAAACACAGTAGAGTAGAAGAGTGCTCTTTTCTCAAAAGCAGAGTGTGTTGCTTGTAAGGCGAGCTAGCGTTTGTTTCCCATTCCTAAATGGGAGTTGAATCACATGCATTTACTGGTCCTTCGAGCAAGAGTTGCTTTCTGGGAAGAAGAGTCACTATTGTGCTCACACTGTCATTCACAGGGCAAATAGCACTGGCATCTGTTCCCAGCATGTACAGTGTATTGGATGAAGAGGAGCTACTGTTCTTGTCAGTTTCCTAAGCAGAGTTGAACTAGATATGGCCGTGTGTGTAGGAAGCACAGTTCTTTTGTTCTGAGCAAGCTCACTGTTCGGAACCCATAGGAAAAACAGTAGAGTAGAAGAGTGCTCTTTTCTCAAAAGCAGAGTGTGTTTCTTGTAATACGAGCTAGAGTTTCTTTCCCAGTCCTAAATGGAGTTGAATCACATGCAGTTTTTGGTCCCACGAGAAGAGTTGTTTTCTGGTAAGGAAAGTCACTATTCGCTCCCTTTCTCATACACAGAGCAAATAGCACACGTGTCTTTTCCCAGCAAGTACAGTGTATTGGACTGAAGAGGAGCTACTGTTCCTGTCAGATTCCTAAGCACAGTCGAACTAGATATTGCCCGTGTGTGTAGGAAGCACAGTTCTTTTTTTCTGAGCAAGCTCAATGTTCAGGCCCTATAGGAAACACATTAGAATAGAATACTGCTCTTTTCTCAAAAGCAGAGTGTGTTTCTTGTATGGCAAGCTAGCGTTTGTTTCCCAGTCCTAAATGGAGTTGAATCACATGGAGTTTCTGGTCCTACGAGCAAGAGTTGTTTTCTGGTAAGAAGAGTCACTCTTGCGCTCCCATTGCCATACACAGTGCAAATAGCACTGGCGTCTGTTCCCAGCATGTACAGTGTATTGCACTGAAGAGGATCTACTGTTCTTGTCAGTTTCCTAAGCAGAGTTGAACTAGATATAGCACCTGTGTAGGAAGCACAGTTCTTTTGTTCTGAGCAAGCTGACTCTTCGGACCCCATAGGAAACACAGTAGAGTAGAAGAGTGCTCTTTTCTCAAAAGCAGAGTGTGTTTCTTGTAAGGCGAGCTAGCGTTTGTTTCCCAGTCCTAAGTGAAGTTGAATCACATGCAGTTTCTGGTCCTACGAGCAAGAGTTGTTTTCTGGTAAGAAGAGTCACTATTGCGCTCCCATTGTCATACACAGGGCTAATAGCACTGGCGTCTGTTCCCAGCATGTACACTGTATTGGACTGAACAGGATCTACTGTTCTTGTCAGTTTCCTAAGCAGAATTGAGCTAGCTATGGCCGTGTGTGTTGGAAGTACAGTTCTTTTCCTCTGAGCAAGCTCACTGTTCGGACCCAATAGGAAACACCGTAGAGTAGAAGAGTGCCCTTTTCTCAAAAGCATAGTGTGTTTCTTGTAAGGTGAGCTAGCGTTTGTTTCCCTGTCCTAAATGGATTTGAATCACACGCAGTTTCTGGTCCAATGAGCAAGAGTTGTTTTCTGGTAAGAAGAGTCACTATTGCGCTCCCATTGTCATACACAGGGCAAATAGCACTGGCGTCTGTTCCCAGCATGTACAGTGTATTGGACTGAAGAGGATCTACTGTTCTTGTCAGTTTCTTAAGCAGTGTAAATAGATATGGCCCGTGTGTGTAGGAAGCACAGTTCTTTTGTTCTGAGCGTGCTCACTGTTCTGGCCCTATAGGAAACACAGTAGAGTAGAAGAGTTCTCTTTTCTCAAAAGCAGATTGTGTTTCTTGTAAGGGGAGCTGGCGTTTGTTTCCCAGTCCTAAATGGGAGTTGAATCACATGCAGTTTCTGGTCTTACAAGCAAGAATTGTTTTCTGGTAAGAAGAGTCACTATTGTGCTCCCACGGTCATACACAGGGCAAATAGCACGGGCGTCTGTTCCCAGCAAATACAGTGTATTGGACTGAAGAGGAGCTACTGTTCTTGTCAGTTTCCTAAGCAGAGTTGACCTAGATATAGCCCGTGTGTGTAGGAAGCACAGTTCTTTTTTTCTGAGCAAGCTCACTTTTCGGACCCCATAGGAAACACATTAGAGTAGAAGAGTGCTCTTTTCTAAAAAGCAGAGTGTGTTTCTCGTAAGGAGAGCTTGCGTTTGTTTCCCAGTCCTAAATGGAGTTGAATCACATGCAGTTTCTGGTCCTACGAGCAAGAGCTGTTTTCTGGTAAGAAGAATCACTATTGTGCTCCCATTGTCATACACAGTGCAAATAGCACTCGCGTCTGTTCCCAGCATGTACAGTGTATTGGACTGAAGGGCATCTACTGTTCTTGTCAGTTTCCTAAACAGAATTGAACTAGATATGGCCGTGTGTGTAGGAAGCACAGTTTTTTTGTTCCGAGCAAGCTCACTGTTTTGGCCCTATAGAAAACACAGCAGAGTAGAAGAGTGTTCTTTTCTCAAAAGTAGAGTGTGTTTCTTGTAAGGCAAGCTAGCGTTTGTTTCCCAGTCCTAAATGGAGTTGAATCACATGCAGTTTCTGGTCCTACGAGCAAGAGTTGTTTTCTGGTAAGAAGAGTCACTCTTGCACTCCCATTGCCATACACAGTGCAAATAGCACTGGCGTCTGTTCCCAGCATGTACAGTGTATTGCACTGAAGAGGATCAACTGTTCTTGTCAGTTTCCTAAGCAGAGTTGAACTAGATATAGCCCGTGTGTGTAGGAAGCACAGCTCTTTTGTTCTGAGCAAGCTGACTGTTCGGACCCCATAGGAAACACAGTAGAGTAGAAGAGTGCTCTTTTCTCAAAAGCATAGTGTGTTTCTTGTAAGGCGAGCTAGCGTTTGTTTCCCAGTCCTAAATGGAGTTGAATCACATGCAGTTTCTGGTCCTACAAGCAAGAGTTGTTTTCTGGTAAGAAGAGTCACTATTTTGCTCCCAGTGTCATACACAGGGCAAATAGCACTGGCGTCTGTTCCCAGCATGTACACTGTATTGGACTGAAGAGGATCTACTGTTCTTGTCATTTTCCTAAGCTGAGTTGAACTAGATATGGCCCGTGTGTAGGAAGCACAGTTCTTTTGTTCTGAGCAAGCTCACTGTTCTGGCCATATAGGAAACACATTAGAGTAGAATAGTGCTCTTTTCTCAAAAGCAGAGTGTGTTTCTTTTAAGGCTACCTATTGTTTGTTTCCAAGTCCTAAATGGAGTTGAATCCCATGCAGTTTCTGGTCCTACGAGCAAGAGTTGTTTTCTGGTAAGAAGAGTCACTATTGCGCTCCCATTGCCATACATAGTACAAATAACACTCGCGTCTGTTTCCAGCAAGTACAGTGTATTGGTCCGAAGAGGAGCTACTGTTCTTGTCAGTTTCCTAAGCAGAGTTGAACTAGCTATGGCCGTGTGTGTAGGAAGCACATTTCTTTTCTTCTGAGCAAGCTGACTGTTCGGACCCCATAGGAAATACAGTAGAGTGGAAGAGTGCCCTTTTATCAAAAGCAGAGTGTGTTTCTTGTAAGGCGAGCTAGCGTTTGTTTCTCAGTCCTAAATGGAGTTGAATCACATGCAGTTTTTGGTCCTACAAGCAAGAGTTGTTTTCTGGTAAGGAAAGTCACTATTGTGCTCCCATTGCCACACACAGCGCAAATAGGACTAGCGTCTGTTCCCATCAAGTACAGTGTATTGGACTGAAGAGGATCTACTGTTCTTGTCAGTTTCCTAAGCAGAATTGAACTAGATATGGCCGTGTGTGTAGGAAGCACAGTTCTTTTGTTCTGAGCATGCTCACTGTTCTGGCCCTATAGGAAACACAGTAGAGTAGAAGAGTGATCATTTCTCAAAAGTAGAGTGTGTTTCTTGTAAGGCGAGCTAGTGTTTGTTTCCCAGTCCTAAATGGAGTTGAATCACATGCAGTTTCTGGTCGTACGAGCGAGAGTTGTTTTCTGGTAAGAAGAGTCACTCTTGCGCTCCCATTGCCATACACAATGCAAATAGTACTGGCGCCTGTTCCCAGCAAGTAATGTGTATTGGACTGAAGAGGAGCTACTGTTCTTGTCAGATTCCTAAGAAGAGTTGAACTAGATATGGCCCGTGTGTGCAGGAAGCACAGTTCTTTTGTTCTGAGCAAGCTCACTTTGCGGACCCCATAGGAAACACATTAGAGTAGAAGAGTGCTCTTTTCTAAAAAGCAGAGTGTGTTTCTTGTAAGGAGAGCTTGCGTTTGTTTCCCAGTCCTAAATGGAGTTGAATCACATGCAGTTTCTGGTCCTACGAGCAAGAGCTGTTTTCTGGTAAGAAGAGTCACTATTGTGCTCCCATTGTCATACACAGTGCAAATTGCACTGGCGTCTGTTCCCAGCATGTACAGTGTATTGGACTGAAGGGGATCTACTGTTCTTGTCAGTTTCCTAAGCAGAATTGAACTAGATATGGCCCTGTGTGTAGGAAGCACAGTTTTTTTGTTCTGAGCAAGCTCACTGTTTTGGCCCTATAGGAAACACAGCAGAGTAGAAGAGTGTTCTTTTCTCAAAAGTAGAGTGTGTTTCTTGTAAGGCGAGCCAGCGTTTGTTTTCCAGTCCTAAATGGAGTTGAATCACATGCAGTAGTTTGTCCCTCGAGTAAGAGTTGTTTTCTGGTAAGGAAAGTCACTATTGTGCTCCCATTGCCATAGGCAGTGCAAATAGCACTCGCAACTGTTCCCAGCAAGTACAGTGTATTGGACTGAAGAGGAGCTACTGTTCTTGTCAGTTTCCTAAGCAGAGTTAAACTATATATGGACCGTGTATGTAGGAAGCACAGTTCTTTTGTTCTGAGCAAGCTCACTGTTCGGACCCCAGAGGAAAAACAGTAGAGTAGAAGAGTGCTCTTTTCTCAAAACAGAGTGTGTTTCCTGTAAGGCGAGGTAGCGTTTGTTTCCCAGTCCTAAATGGGAGTTGAATCACATGCATATTCTGGTCCTAAGAGCAAGAGTTGTTTTCTAGTAAGAAGAATCACTATTGCGCTCCCACTGTCATACACAGGGCAAATAGCACTAGCGTCTGTTCCCAGCATGTACAGTGTTGGGCTGAAGAGGAGCTACTGTTCTTGTCAGTTTCCTAAGCAGAGTTGAACTAGATATGGCCATGTGTGTAGGAAGAACAGTTCTTTTGTTCTGAGCAAGCTCACTGTTCGGAACCAATAGGAAACACAGTAGTGTAGAAGAGTGCTCTTTTCTCAAAAGCATAGTTTGTTTCTTTTAAGGCGAGCTAGCGTTTGTTTCTCAGTCCTAAATGGAGTTGAATCACATGCAATTTTTGGTCCCACGAGCAAGAGTTGTTTTCTGGAAAGAAGAGTCACTATTGCGCTCCCATTGTCATACACAGGGCAAATAGCACTGGCGTCTGTTCCCAGCATGTACACTGTATTGGATTGAAGAGTATCTACTGTTCTTGTCAGTTTCCTAAGCAGAGTTGAACTAGCTATGGCCGTGTGTGTAGGAAGCACAGTTCTTTTGTTCTGAGCAACCTCACTGTTCTGGCCATATTGGAAACACATTAGAGTAGAATAGTGCCCTTTTCTCAAAAGCAGAGTTGTTTCTTGTAAGGCGAGCTAGCGTTTGTTTCCCAGTCCTAAATGGAGTTGAATCCCATGCAGTTTCTGGTCCTACAAGCAAGAGTTGTTTTCTGGTATCAAGAGTCACTATTGTGCTCCCATTGTCATACACAGGGCAAATAGCACTGGCGTCGGTTCCCAGCATGTACAGTGTATTGGATGGAAGAGGATCTACTGTTCTTGTAAGTTTCCTAAGCAGAATTGAACTAGCTATGGCCGTGTGTAGGAAGCACAGTTCTTTTCCTCTGAGCAAGCTCACTGTTCGGACATCGTAGGAAATACAGTAGAGTGGAAGAGTGCCCTTTTCTCAAAAGCAGAGTGTGTTTCTTGTAAGGCGAGATAGCGTTTGTTTCTCAGTCCTAAATGGAGTTGAATCACATGCAGTTTCTGGTCCTAGGACCAAGAGTTGTTTTCTGGTAAGAAGAGTCACTAGTGCGCTCCCATTGTCATACACAGGTCATATAGCACTGGCATCTGTTCCCAGCATGTACAGTGTATTGGACTTAAGAGGAGCTACTGTTCTTGTCAGTTTCCTAAGCAGAGTTGAACTAGATATGGCCCGTGTGTGTAGGAAGCACAGTTCTTTTGTTCTGAGCAAGCTCGCTGTTCGGACTCAATAGGAATCACTGTAGAGTAGAAGAGTGCCCTTTTCTCAAAAGCATAGTGTGTTTCTTGTAAGGCGAGCTAGCGTTTGTTTCCCTGTCCTAAATGGATTTGAATCACATGCAATTTCTGGTCCAACGAGCAAGAGTTGTTTTCTGGTAAGAAGAGACACTATTGTGCTCCCATTGCCACACACAGTGCAAATAGGACTCGCGTCTGTTCCCATCAAGTACAGTGTATTGGACTGAAGAGGAGCTACTGTTCTTGTCAGTTTCCTAAGCATAGTTGAACTAGATATGGCCCGTGTATGTAAGAAGCACAGTTCTTTTGTTCTGAGCAAGCTCGCTTTTCGGACCCCATAGGAAACACCGTAGAGTAGAAGAGTGCCCTTTCCTCAAAAGCATAGTGTGTTTCTTGTAAGGCGAGCTAGCGTTTGTTTCCCTGTCCTAAATGGATTTGAATCACATGCAGTTTCTGGTCCAACGAGCAAGAGTTGTTTTCTTGTAAGAAGAGTCACTCTTGTGCTCCCATTGTCATACACAGGGCAAATAGAACTGGCGTCTGTTCCCAGCATGTGCAGTGTATTGGACTGAAGAGGATATACTGTTCTTGTCAGTCTCCTAAGCAGAGTTGAACTAGATATGCCCGTGTGTGTAAGAAGCACAGTTCTTTTGTTCTGAGCAAGCTCGCTGTTCGGACCCCATAGGAAACACCGTAGAGTAGAAGAGTGCCCTTTTCTCAAAAGCAGAGTTTGTTTCTTGTAAGGCGAGCTAGCGTTTGTTTCCCAGTCCTAAATGGAGTTGAATCACATGCAGTTTCTTTTCCTACGAGCAAGAGTTGTTTTCTGGTAAGAAGAGTCACTATTGTGCTCCCATTGTCATACAAAAAGCAAATAGCACTGTCGTCTGTTCCCAGCATGTACAGTGTATTGTACTGAAGAGGAGGTATTGTTCTTGTCAGTTTCCTAAGCAGAGTTGAACTAGATATGGCCCGTGTGTGTAGGAAGCACAGTTCTTTTGTTCTGAGCAAGCTCGCTGTTCGGACTCAATAGGAATCACTGTAGAGTAGAAGAGTGCCCTTTTCTCAAAAGCATAGTGTGTTTCTTGTAAGGCGAGCTAGCGTTTGTTTCCCTGTCCTAAATGGATTTGAATCACATGCAGTTTCTGGTCCAACGAGCAAGAGTTGTTTTCTGGTAAGAAGAGACACTATTGTGCTCCCATTGCCACACACAGTGCAAATAGGACTCGCGTCTGTTCCCATCAAGTACAGTGTATTGGACTGAAGAGGAGCTACTGTTCTTGTCAGTTTCCTAAGCATAGTTGAACTAGATATGGCCCGTGTGTGTAAGAAGCACAGTTCTTTTGTTCTGAGCAAGCTCGCTTTTCGGACCCCATAGGAAACACCGTAGAGTAGAAGAGTGCCCTTTCCTCAAAAGCATAGTGTGTTTCTTGTAAGGCGAGCTAGCGTTTGTTTCCCTGTCCTAAATGGATTTGAATCACATGCAGTTTCTGGTCCAACGAGCAAGAGTTGTTTTCTTGTAAGAAGAGTCACTCTTGTGCTCCCATTGTCATACACAGGGCAAATAGAACTGGCGTCTGTTCCCAGCATGTGCAGTGTATTGGACTGAAGAGGATATACTGTTCTTGTCAGTCTCCTAAGCAGAGTTGAACTAGATATGCCCGTGTGTGTAAGAAGCACAGTTCTTTTGTTCTGAGCAAGCTCGCTGTTCGGACCCCATAGGAAACACCGTAGAGTAGAAGAGTGCCCTTTTCTCAAAAGCAGAGTTTGTTTCTTGTAAGGCGAGCTAGCGTTTGTTTCCCAGTCCTAAATGGAGTTGAATCACATGCAGTTTCTTTTCCTACGAGCAAGAGTTGTTTTCTGGTAAGAAGAGTCACTATTGTGCTCCCATTGTCATACAAAAAGCAAATAGCACTGTCGTCTGTTCCCAGCATGTACAGTGTATTGTACTGAAGAGGAGGTATTGTTCTTGTCAGTTTCCTAAGCAGAGTTGAACTAGATATGGACTGTGTGTGTAGGAAGCACAGTTCTTTTGTTCTGAGCAAGCTCACTGTTCGGACTCCATAGGAAACACAGAAGAGTAGAAGAGTGCTCTTTTCTCAAAAGCAGAGTGTGTTTCTTGTAAGGAGAGCTAGCGTTTGTTTCCCAGTCCTAAATGTAGTTGAATCCCATGCAGTTTTTCGTCCTATGAGCAAGAGTTGTTTTCTGGTAAGGAAAGTCACTATTCACTCCCTTTCTCATACACAGTGCAAATGGCACACATTTCTTTTCCCAGCAAGTACAGTGTATTGGACTAAAGAGGAGCTACTGTTCTTGTCAGATTCCTAAGCAGAGTTGAACTAGATATTGCCCGTGTGTTTAGGAAGCACAGCTCTTTTGTTCTGAGCAAGCTCAATGTTCTGGCCCTATAGGAAACACATTAGAGTAGAATACTGCTCTTTTCTCAAAAGCAAAGTGTGTTTCTTGTAAGGCAAGCTAGCGTTTGTTTCCCTGTCCTAAATGGAGTTGAATCACATGCAGTTTCTGGTCCTACTAGCAAGAGTTGTTTTCTGGTAAGAAGAGTCACTATTGCGCTTCCATTTTCATACACAGGGCAAATAGCACTGCGTCTGTTCCCAGCATGTACACTGTATTGGACTGAAGAGGATCTACTGTTCTTGTCAGTTTCCTAAGCAGAGTTGAACTAGATATGGCTGTGTGTGTAGGAAGCACAGTTCTTTTGTTCTGAGCAAGCTCACTGTTCTGGCCATATAGGAAACACATTAGAGTAGAAAAGTGCTCTTTTCTCAAAAGTAGAGTGTGTTTCTTGTAAGGCGAGCAAGCGTTTGTTTCCCAGTCCTAAATGGAGTTGAATCTCATGCAATTTCTGGTCCTACGAGCAAGAGTTGTTTTCTGGTATCAAGAGACACTATTGTGCTCCCATTGTCATACACAGGGCAAATAGCACTGGCGTCGGTTCCCAGCATGTATAGTGTTTGGTCCGAAGAGGATCTACTGTTCTTGTCAGTTTCCTAAGCAGAATTGAACTAGCTATGGCCGTGTGTGTAGGAAGCACAGTTCTTTTCTTCTGAGCAAGCACACTGTTCAGGCCCCATAGGAAACACAGTAGAGTAGAAGAGTGCTCTTTTCTCAAAAGCAGAGTGTGTTTCTTGTAAGGCGAGCTAGTGTTTGTTTCCCAGTCCTAAAAGGAGTTGAATCACCTGCAGTTTCTGGTCCTACGAGCAAAAGTTGTTTTCTGGTAAGAAGAGACACTATTGCGCTCCCATTGTCATACACAGGGCAAATAGCACTGGCGTCTGTTCCCAGCATGTACAGTGTATTGGACTGAAGAGGATCTACTGTTCTTGTCAGTTTCCTAAGCAGAATTGAACTAGATATGGCCGTGTGTGTATGAAGCACGGTCCTTTTGTTCTGAGCAAGCTCAGTCTTTTGTCCCTATTGGAAACACAGTAGAGTAGAAGAGTGCTCTTTTCTCAAAAGCAGAGTGTGTTTCTTGTATGGAGAACTTACGTTTGTTTCCCAGTCCTAAATGGAGTTGAATCACATGCAGTTTTTGGTCCCTCGAGCAAGAGTTGTTTTCTGGTAAGGAAAGTCATTATTTGCTCCCTTTCTCATACACAGTGCAAATAGCACACGTGTATTTTCCCAGCAAGTACAGTGTATTGGACTGAAGAGGAGCTACTGTTCTTGTCAGATTCCTAAGCAGAGTTGAACTAGATATTGCCCGTGTGTGTAGGAAGCACAGTTCTTTTGTTCTGAGCAAGCTCAATGTTCTGGCCCTATAAGAAACACATTAGAGTAGAATACTGCTCTTTTCTCAAAAGCAGAGTGTGTTTCTTGTAAGGCAAGCTAGCGTTTGTTTCACAGTCCTAAATGGAGTTGAATCACATGCAGTTTCTGGTCCTACGAGCAAGAGTTGTTTAATGCTAAGAAGAGTCACTATTGCGCTCCCATTGTCATACACAGGGCAAATAGCACTGGTGTCTGTTCCCAGCATGTACACTGTATTGGACTGAAGAGGATCTACTGTTCTTGTCAGTTTCCTAAGCAGAGTTGAACTAGATATGGCTGTGTGTGTAGGAAGCACAGTTTTTTTGTTCTGAGCAAGCTCACTGTTCTGGCCATAAGAAACACATTAGAGTAGAATAGTGCTCTTTTCTCAAAAGCAGAGTGTGTTTCTTGTAAGGAGAGCTAGCGGTTGTTTCCCAGTCCTAAATGGAGTTGAATCCCATGCAGTTTCTGGTCCTACGAGCAAGAGTTGTTTTCTGGTAAGAAGAGTCACTATTGCGCTCCCATTGCCATACATAGTACAAATAACACTCGCGTCTGTTTCCAGCAAGTACAGTGTATTGGTCCGAAGAGGAGCTACTGTTCTTGTCAGTTTCCTAAGCCGAGTTGAACTAGCTATGGCCGTGTGTGTAGGAAGCACATTTCTTTTCTTCTGAGCAAGCTGACTGTTCGGACCCCATAGGAAATACAGTAGAGTGGAAGAGTGCCCTTTTATCAAAAGCAGAGTGTGTTTCTTGTAAGGCGAGCTAGCGTTTGTTTCTCAGTCCTAAACGGAGTTGAATCACATGCAGTTTTTGGTCCTACAAGCAAGAGTTGTTTTCTGGTAAGGAAAGTCACTATTGTGCTCCCATTGCCACACACAGCGCAAATAGGACTCGCGTCTGTTCCCATCAAGTACAGTGTATTGGACTGAAGAGGATCTACTGTTCTTGTCAGTTTCCTAAGCAGAATTGAACTAGATATGGCCGTGTGTGTAGGAAGCACAGTTCTTTTGTTCTGAGCATGCTCACTGTTCTGGCCCTATAGGAAACACAGTAGAGTAGAAGAGTGATCATTTCTCAAAAGTAGAGTGTGTTTCTTGTAAGGCGAGCTAGCGTTTGTTTCCCAGTTCTAAATGGAGTTGAATCACATGCAGTTTCTGGTCCTACGAGCAAGAGTCGTTGTCTGGTAGGAAAGTCACTATTGTGCTCCCATTGCCACACATAGTGCAAATTGCACTTGCGTCTGTTCCCAGCCAGTACAGTGTATTGGTCTGAAGAGGAGCTACTGTTCTTGTCAGTTTCCTAAGCAGAGTTGAACTAGATATGGCCCGTGTGTGTAGGAAGCACATTTCTTTTCTTCTGAGCAAGCTCACTTTTCGGACCCCATAGGAAACACATTAGAGTAGAAGAGTGCTCTTTTCTAAAAAGCAGAGTGTGTTTCTTGTAAGGAGAGCTTGCGTTTGTTTCCCAGTCCTAAGTGGAGTTGAATCACATGCAGTTTCTGGTCTTACGAGCAAGAGCTTTTTTCTGGTAAGAAGAGTCACTATTGCGCTCCCATTGTCATACACAGGGCAAATAGCACAGGCGTCTGTTCCCAGCAAATACAGTGTTATAGACTGAAGAGGAGCTACTGTTCTTGTCAGTTTCCTAAGCAGAGTTGAACTAGATATGGCCGTGTGTAGGAAGCACAGTTTTTTTGTTCTGAGCAAGCTCACTGTTTTGGCCCTATAGGAAACACAGCAGAGTAGAAGAGTGTTCTTTTCTCAAAAGTAGAGTGTGTTTCTTGTAAGGCAAGCTAGCGTTTGTTTCCCAGTCCTAAATGGAGTTGAATCACATGCAGTTTCTGGTCGTACGAGCGAGAGTTGTTTTCTGGTAAGAAGAGTCACTCTTGCGCTCCCATTGCCATACACAATGCAAATAGTACTGGTGTCTGTTCCCAGCATGTACAGTGTATTGCACTGAAGAGGATCTACTGTTCTTGTCAGTTTCCTAAGCAGAGTTGAACTAGCTATGGCCGTGTGTGTAGGAAGCAGAGTTCTTTTCTTCTGAGCAAGCTCACTGTTCGGACCCCATAGGAAATACAGTAGAGTGGAAGTGTGCCCTTTTCTCAAAAGCAGAGTGTGTTTCTTGTAAGGCGAGATAGCGTTTGTTTCTCAGTCCTAAATGGAGTTGAATCACATGCAGTTTCTGGTCCTACGAGCAAGAGTTGTTTTCTGGTAAGAAGAGTCACTAGTGCGCTCCCATTGCCATACACAATGCAAATAGTACTGGTGTCTGTTCCCAGCGTGTACAGTGTATTGCACTGAAGAGGATCTACTGTTCTTGTCAGTTTCCTAAGCAGAATTGAACTAGATATGGCCGTGTGTGTAGGAATCACAGTTCTTTTGTTCTTAGCAAGCTCACTGACTGGCCCTATAGGAAACACAGTAGAGTAGAAGAGTGCTCTTTTCTCAAAAGCAGAGTGTGTTGCATGTAAGGCGAGCTAGCCTTTGTTTTCCAGTCCTAAATGGAGTTGAACCACATGCAGTTGTTGGTCCCACGAGCAAGAGTTGTTTTCTGGTAAGAAAAGTGACTATTGTGCTCCCATTGCCATGCACAGTGCAAAGAGCACACACGTCTGATCCCAGCTAGTACAGTGTATTGTACTGAAGAGGAGGTATTGTTCTTGTCAGTTTCCTAAGCAGAGTTGAACTAGATATGGACTGTGTGTGTAGGAAGCACAGTTCTTTTGTTCTGAGCAAGCTCACTGTTCGGACCCCATAGGAAACACATTAGAGCAGAAGAGTGCTC
This sequence comes from Peromyscus eremicus, assembly GCF_949786415.1. NCBI lineage: Eukaryota > Metazoa > Chordata > Mammalia > Rodentia > Cricetidae > Peromyscus > Peromyscus eremicus. Next base: position 29,630 of record NW_026736854.1, on the reverse strand, counting down.
TTTTCTCAAAAGCAGAGTGTGTTTCTTGTAAGGTGAGCTAGCGTTTGTTTCCCAGTCCTAAATGTAGTTGAATCCCATGCAGTTTTTCGTCCTATGAGCAAGAGTTGTTTTCTGGTAAGAAGAGTCACTATTGCGCTCCCGTTGCCATACACATTGCAAATAGCACTCCAGTCTGTTCCCAGCAAGTAATGTGTATTGGACTGAAGAGGAGCTACTGTTCTTGTCAGATTCCTAAGAAGAGTTGAACTAGATATGGCCCGTGTGTGCAGGAAGCACAGTTCTTTTGTTCTGAGCAAGCTCACTTTGCGGACCCCATAGGAAACACATTAGAGTAGAAGAGTGCTCTTTTCTAAAAAGCAGAGTGTGTTTCTTGTAAGGAGAGCTTGCGTTTGTTTCCCAGTCCTAAATGGAGTTGAATCACATGCAGTTTCTGGTCCTACGAGCAAGAGCTGTTTTCTGGTAAGAAGAGTCACTATTGTGCTCCCATTGTCATACACAGTGCAAATTGCACTGGCGTCTGTTCCCAGCATGTACAGTGTATTGGACTGAAGGGGATCTACTGTTCTTGTCAGTTTCCTAAGCAGAATTGAACTAGATATGGCCCTGTGTGTAGGAAGCACAGTTTTTTTGTTCTGAGCAAGCTCACTGTTTTGGCCCTATAGGAAACACAGCAGAGTAGAAGAGTGTTCTTTTCTCAAAAGTAGAGTGTGTTTCTTGTAAGGCGAGCTAGCGTTTGTTTTCCAGTCCTAAATGGAGTTGAATCACATGCAGTAGTTTGTCCCTCGAGTAAGAGTTGTTTTCTGGTAAGGAAAGTCACTATTGTGCTCCCATTGCCATAGGCAGTGCAAATAGCACTCGCAACTGTTCCCAGCAAGTACAGTGTATTGGACTGAAGAGGAGCTACTGTTCTTGTCAGTTTCCTAAGCAGAGTTAAACTATATATGGACCGTGTATGTAGGAAGCACAGTTCTTTTGTTCTGAGCAAGCTCACTGTTCGGACCCCAGAGGAAACACAGTAGAGTAGAAGAGTGCTCTTTTCTCAAAACAGAGTGTGTTTCCTGTAAGGCGAGGTTGCGTTTGTTTCCCAGTCCTAAATGGGAGTTGAATCACATGCATATTCTGGTCCTAAGAGCAAGAGTTGTTTTCTAGTAAGAAGAGTCACTATTGCGCTCCCACTGTCATACACAGGGCAAATAGCACTAGCGTCTGTTCCCAGCATGTACAGTGTTGGGCTGAAGAGGATCTACTGTTCTTGTCAGTTTCCTAAGCAGAGTTGAACTAGATATGGCCGTGTGTGTAGGAAGAACAGTTCTTTTGTTCTGAGCAAGCTCACTGTTCGGAACCAATAGGAAACACAGTAGTGTAGAAGAGTGCTCTTTTCTCAAAAGCATAGTTTGTTTCTTTTAAGGCGAGCTAGCGTTTGTTTCTCAGTCCTAAATGGAGTTGAATCACATGCAATTTTTGGTCCCACGAGCAAGAGTTGTTTTCTGGAAAGAAGAGTCACTATTGCGCTCCCATTGTCATACACAGGGCAAATAGCACTGGCGTCTGTTCCCAGCATGTACACTGTATTGGATTGAAGAGTATCTACTGTTCTTGTCAGTTTCCTAAGCAGAGTTGAACTAGCTATGGCCGTGTGTGTAGGAAGCACAGTTCTTTTGTTCTGAGCAACCTCACTGTTCTGGCCATATTGGAAACACATTAGAGTAGAATAGTGCCCTTTTCTCAAAAGCAGAGTTGTTTCTTGTAAGGCGAGCTAGCGTTTGTTTCCCAGTCCTAAATGGAGTTGAATCCCATGCAGTTTCTGGTCCTACAAGCAAGAGTTGTTTTCTGGTATCAAGAGTCACTATTGTGCTCCCATTGTCATACACAGGGCAAATAGCACTGGCGTCGGTTCCCAGCATGTACAGTGTATTGGATGGAAGAGGATCTACTGTTCTTGTAAGTTTCCTAAGCAGAATTGAACTAGCTATGGCCGTGTGTAGGAAGCACAGTTCTTTTCCTCTGAGCAAGCTCACTGTTCGGACATCGTAGGAAATACAGTAGAGTGGAAGAGTGCCCTTTTCTCAAAAGCAGAGTGTGTTTCTTGTAAGGCGAGATAGCGTTTGTTTCTCAGTCCTAAATGGAGTTGAATCACATGCAGTTTCTGGTCCTAGGACCAAGAGTTGTTTTCTGGTAAGAAGAGTCACTAGTGCGCTCCCATTGTCATACACAGGTCATATAGCACTGGCATCTGTTCCCAGCATGTACAGTGTATTGGACTTAAGAGGAGCTACTGTTCTTGTCAGTTTCCTAAGCAGAGTTGAACTAGATATGGCCCGTGTGTGTAGGAAGCACAGTTCCTTTGTTCTGAGCAAGCTCGCTGTTTGGACTCAATAGGAATCACTGTAGAGTAGAAGAGTGCCCTTTTCTCAAAAGCATAGTGTGTTTCTTGTAAGGCGAGCTAGCGTTTGTTTCCCTGTCCTAAATGGACTTGAATCACATGCAGTTTCTGGTCCAACGAGCAAGAGTTGTTTTCTGGTAAGAAGAGACACTATTGTGCTCCCATTGCCACACACAGTGCAAATAGGACTCGCGTCTGTTCCCATCAAGTACAGTGTATTGGACTGAAGAGGAGCTACTGTTCTTGTCAGTTTCCTAAGCATAGTTGAACTAGATATGGCCCGTGTGTGTAAGAAGCACAGTTCTTTTGTTCTGAGCAAGCTCGCTTTTCGGACCCCATAGGAAACACCGTAGAGTAGAAGAGTGCCCTTTCCTCAAAAGCATAGTGTGTTTCTTGTAAGGCGAGCTAGCGTTTGTTTCCCTGTCCTAAATGGATTTGAATCACATGCAGTTTCTGGTCCAACGAGCAAGAGTTGTTTTCTTGTAAGAAGAGTCACTATTGTGCTCCCATTGTCATACACAGGGCAAATAGAACTGGCGTCTGTTCCCAGCATGTGCAGTGTATTGGACTGAAGAGGATATACTGTTCTTGTCAGTCTCCTAAGCAGAGTTGAACTAGATATGCCCGTGTGTGTAAGAAGCACAGTTCTTTTGTTCTGAGCAAGCTCGCTGTTCGGACCCCATAGGAAACACCGTAGAGTAGAAGAGTGCCCTTTTTTCAAAAGCAGAGTTTGTTTCTTGTAAGGCGAGCTAGCGTTTGTTTCCCAGTCCTAAATGGAGTTGAATCACATGCAGTTTCTTTTCCTACGAGCAAGAGTTGTTTTCTGGTAAGAAGAGTCACTATTGTGCTCCCATTGTCATACAAAAAGCAAATAGCACTGTCGTCTGTTCCCAGCATGTACAGTGTATTGTACTGAAGAGGAGGTATTGTTCTTGTCAGTTTCCTAAGCAGAGTTGAACTAGATATGGACTGTGTGTGTAGGAAGCACAGTTCTTTTGTTCTGAGCAAGCTCATTGTTCGGACTCCATAGGAAACACAGAAGAGTAGAAGAGTGCTCTTTTCTCAAAAGCAGAGTGTGTTTCTTGTAAGGAGAGCTAGCGTTTGTTTCCCAGTCCTAAATGGAGTTGAATCACATGCAGTTTCTGGTCCTACTAGCAAGAGTTGTTTTCTGGTAAGAAGAGTCACTATTGCGCTTCCATTTTCATACACAGGGCAAATAGCACTGCGTCTGTTCCCAGCATGTACACTGTATTGGACTGAAGAGGATCTACTGTTCTTGTCAGTTTCCTAAGCAGAGTTGAACTAGATATGGCTGTGTGTGTAGGAAGCACAGTTCTTTTGTTCTGAGCAAGCTCACTGTTCTGGCCATATAGGAAACACATTAGAGTAGAAAAGTGCTCTTTTCTCAAAAGCAGAGTGTGTTTCTTGTAAGGCGAGCAAGCGTTTGTTTCCCAGTCCTAAATGGAGTTGAATCTCATGCAGTTTCTGGTCCTACGAGCAAGAGTTGTTTTCTGGTATCAAGAGACACTATTGTGCTCCCATTGTCATACACAGGGCAAATAGCACTGGCGTCGGTTCCAAGCATGTATAGTGTTTGGTCCGAAGAGGATCTACTGTTCTTGTCAGTTTCCTAAGCAGAATTGAACTAGCTATGGCCGTGTGTGTAGGAAGCACAGTTCTTTTCTTCTGAGCAAGCACACTGTTCAGGCCCCATAGGAAACACAGTAGAGTAGAAGAGTGCTCTTTTCTCAAAAGCAGATTGTGTTTCTTGTAAGGCGAGCTAGTGTTTGTTTCCCAGTCCTAAAAGGAGTTGAATCACCTGCAGTTTCTGGTCCTATGAGCAATAGTTGTTTTCTGGTAAGAAGAGACACTATTGCGCTCCCATTGTCATACACAGGGCAAATAGCACTGGCGTCTGTTCCCAGCATGTACAGTGTATTGGACTGAAGAGGATCTACTGTTCTTGTCAGTTTCCTAAGCAGAATTGAACTAGATATGGCCGTGTGTGTATGAAGCACGGTCCTTTTGTTCTGAGCAAGCTCACTCTTTTGTCCCTATTGGAAACACAGTAGAGTAGAAGAGTGCTCTTTTCTCAAAAGCAGAGTGTGTTTCTTGTATGGAGAGCTTACGTTTGTTTCCCAGTCCTAAATGGAGTTGAATCACATGCAGTTTTTGGTCCCTCGAGCAAGAGTTGTTTTCTGGTAAGGAAAGTCATTATTTGCTCCCTTTCTCATACACAGTGCAAATAGCACACGTGTATTTTCCCAGCAAGTACAGTGTATTGGACTGAAGAGGAGCTACTGTTCTTGTCAGATTCCTAAGCAGAGTTGAACTAGATATTGCCCGTGTGTGTAGGAAGCACAGTTCTTTTGTTCTGAGCAAGCTCAATGTTCTGGCCCTATAAGAAACACATTAGAGTAGAATACTGCTCTTTTCTCAAAAGCAGAGTGTGTTTCTTGTAAGGCAAGCTAGCGTTTGTTTCACAGTCCTAAATGGAGTTGAATCACATGCAGTTTCTGGTCCTACGAGCAAGAGTTGTTTAATGCTAAGAAGAGTCACTATTGCGCTCCCATTGTCATACACAGGGCAAATAGCACTGGTGTCTGTTCCCAGCATGTACACTGTATTGGACTGAAGAGGATCTACTGTTCTTGTCAGTTTCCTAAGCAGAGTTGAACTAGATGTGGCTGTGTGTGTAGGAAGCACAGTTTTTTTGTTCTGAGCAAGCTCACTGTTCTGGCCATAAGAAACACATTAGAGTAGAATAGTGCTCTTTTCTCAAAAGCAGAGTGTGTTTCTTGTAAGGAGAGCTAGCGTTTGTTTCCCAGTCCTAAATGGAGTTGAATCCCATGCAGTTTCTGGTCCTACGAGCAAGAGTTGTTTTCTGGTATCAAGAGTCACTATTGTGCTCCCATTGTCATACACAGGGCAAATAGCACTGGCGTCTGTTCCCAGCATGTACAGTGTACTGGACGGAAGAGGATATACTGTTCTTGTCAGATTCCTAAGCAGAGTTGAACTAGATATGGCCCGTGTGTGTAGGAAGCACAGTTCTTTTGTTCTGAGCAAGCTCACTTTGCGGACCCCATAGGAAACACATTAGAGTAGAAGAGTGCTCTTTTCTAAAAAGCAGAGTGTGTTTCTTGTAAGGAGAGCTTGCGTTTGTTTCCCAGTCCTAAATGGAGTTGAATCACATGCAGTTTCTGGTCCTACGATCAAGAGCTGTTTTCTGGTAAGAAGAGTCACTATTGTGCTCCCATTTTCATACACAGTGCAAATAGCACTGGCGTCTGGTCCCAGCATGTACAGTGTATTGGACTGAAGGGGTTCTACTGTTCTTGTCAGTTTCCTAAGCAGAATTGAACAAGATATGGGCGTGTGTGTACGAAGCACATTATTTTGTTCTGAGCAAGCTCACTGTTTTGGCCCTATAGGAAACACAGCAGAGTAGAAGAGTGTTCTTTTATCAAAAGTAGAGTGTGTTTCTTGTTAGGCAAGCTAGCGTTTGTTTTCCAGTCCTAAATGGAGTTGAATCATATGCAATTGTTTGTCTCACGAGTAAGAGTTGTTTTCTGGTAAGGAAAGTCACTATTGTGCTCCCATTGCCACACAGTGCAAATAGCACTCCCGTCTGTTCCCAGCAAGTACAGTGTATTGGACTGAAGATGAGCTACTGTTCTTGTCAGTTTCCTAAGCAGAGTTAAACTATATATGGCCCGTGTGTGTAGGAAGCACAGTTCTTTTGTTCTGAGCAAGCTCACTGTTCGGACCCCATAGAAAACACAGTAGAGTAGAAGAGTGCTTTTTTCTCAAAAGCAGAGTGTGTTTCTTGTAAGGCGAGCTAGCGTTTGTTTCCCAGTCCTAAATGGGTGTAGAATCACATGCATTTTCTGGTCCTACGAGCAAGAGTTGTTTTCTGGTAAGAAGAGTCACTATTGCGCTTCCACTGTCATACACAGGGAAAATAGCACTGGCGTCTGTTCCCAGCATGTACAGTGTATTGGACTGAACAGGAGCTACTGTTCTTGTCAGTGTCCTAAGCAGAGTTGAACTAGATATGGCAGTGTGTGTAGGAAGCACAGTTCTTTTGTTCTGAGCAAGCTCACTGTTCGGACCCCATAGGAAACACAGTAGAGTAGAAGAGTGCTCTTTTCTCAAAAGCAGAGTGTGTTTCTTGTAATGCGAGCTAGCGTTTGTTTCCCAGTCCTAAATGGGAGTTGAATCACATGCAGTTTCTGGTCCTACGAGCAAGAATTGTTTACTTGTAAGAAGAGTCACTATTGTGCTCCCACTGTCATACACAGGGCAAATAGCACTGGAGTCTGTTCCCAGCAAGTACAGTGTATTGGACTGAAGAGGAGCTATTGTTCTTGTCAGTTTCCTAAGCAGAGTTGAACTAGATATGGCCAGTGTGTGTAAGAAGCACAGTTCTTTTGTTCTGAGCAAGCTCGCTGTTCGCACCCCATAGAAAACACCGTAGAGTAGAAGAGTGCCCTTTTCTCAAAAGCATAGTGTGTTTCTTGTAAGGCGAGCTAGTGTTTGTTTCCCTGTCCTAAATGGATTTGAATCACATGCAGTTTCTGGTCCAACGTGCAAGAGATGTTTTCTGGTAAGAAGAGTCACTATTGTGCTCCCATTGTCATACACAGGGCAAATAGCACTGGCGTCTGTTCCCAGCATGTACAGTGTATTGGACTGAAGAGGAGCTACTGTTTTTGTCAGTTTCCTAAGCAGAATTGAACTAGATATGGCCGTGTGTGTAGGAAGCACAGTTCTTTTGTTCTGAGCAAGCTCACTGTTCGGACCCCATAGGAAACACAGTAGAGTAGAAGAGTGCTCTTTTCTCAAAAGCAGAGTTTGTTTCTTGTAAGGCGAACTAGCGTTTGTTTCCCAGTCCCAAATCGCGTTGAATATCATGCAGTTTCTGGTTCTACGAGCAAGAATTGTTTTCTTTTAAGGAAAGTCACTATTGTGCTCCCATTGCCATACACAGTGCAAATAGCACTCGTGTCTGTACCCAGCAAGTACAGTGTATTGGACTGAAAAGGAGCTAATGTTCTTGTCAGTTGCCTAAGCAGAGTTGAACTAGATATGGCCCGTGTGTAGGAAGCACAGTTCTTTTCTTCTGAGCAAGCTCACTGTTCGGACCCCATAGGAAACACAGTAGAGTAGAAGAGTGACCTTTTCACAAAAGCAGAGTGTGTTTCATGTAAGGCGAGCTAGCGTTTGTTTCCCAGTCCTAAATGGAGTTGAATCACATGCAGTTTCTTATTCTATGAGCAAGAGTTGTTTTCTGGTAAGAAGAGTCACTATTGCACTCCCATTGTCATACACAGGGCAAATAGCACTTGCGTCTGTTCCCAGCAAGTACAGTGTATTGGACTGAAGAGGATCTACTGTTCTTGTCAGTTTCCTAAGCAGAGTTGAACTAGATATGGCCTGTGTGTGTAGGAAGCAGAGTTCTTTTGTTCTCAGCAATCTCACTGTTCGGATCCCACAGGAAACACAGTAGAATAGAAGAGTGTTCTTTTCTCAAAAGCAGAGTGTGTTTCTTGTAAGGCAAGCTAGTGTTTGTTTCCCAGTCAGAAATGGAGTTGAATCCCATGCAGATTCTGGTCCTACGAGCAAGAGTTATTTTTTGGTAAGAAGAGTCACTATTGCATTCCCATTGCCATACACAGTGCAAATAGCACTCACGTCTGTTCTGAGCAAGTACAGTGTATTGGACTGAAGAGGATCTACTATTCTTGTCAGTTTCCTAAGAAGAATTGAACTAGATATGGCCGTGTGTGTAGGAAGCACAGTTCTTTTGTTCTGAGCAAGCTCACTGTTTTGGCTCTATAGGAAACACAGTAGAGTAGAAGAGTACTCTTTTCTCAAAAGCATAGTGTGTTTCTTGTAAGGCGAGCTAGCGTTTGTTTCCCTGTCCTAAATGGAGTTGAATCACATGCAGTTTCTGGTCTTACAAGCAAGAGTTGTTTTCTGGTAAGAAGAGTCACTATTGCGCTCCCATTGTCATACACGAGGCAAATAGCACTGGCGTCTGTTCCCACCATGTGCATTGTATTGGACTGAAGAGGATCTACTGTTCTTGTCAGTTTCCTAAGCACAGTTAAACTAGATATGACCCGTGTGTGTAGGAAGCACAGTTCTTTTGTTCTGAGCAAGCTCACTGTTCTGGCCCTATAGGAAAAACAATAGAGTAGATGAGTGATCTTTTCTCAAAAGCAGAGTGTGTTTCTTGTAAGGTGAGGTCGCGTTTGTTTCCCAATCCTAAATGGAGTTGAATTCCATTTAGTTTCTGGTCCTAAGAGCAAGAGTTGTTTTCTGGTAAGAAGAGTCACTATTGCAATTCCATTGCCATGCACAAGGCAAATAGCAGTGGTGTATGTTCCCAGCATGTACAGTGTATTGGACTGAAGAGGATCTACTGTTCTTGTCAGTTTCCTAAGCAGAGTTGAACTAGAAATGGCCCGTGTGTGTAGGAAGCACAGTTCTTTTGTTCTGAGAAAGCTCACTCTTCTGGCCCTATAAGAAACACATTAGAGTAGAAGACTGCTCTTTTCTCAAAAGCAGAGTGAATTTCTTGTAAGTCAAGCTAGCGTTTGATTCCCAGTCCTAAATGGATTTGAATCACATGCAGTGTCTGGTCCTACGAGCAGGAGTTGTTTTCTGGTAAGAATAGTGACTATTGTGCTCCCATTGCTATACACAGTGCAAATAGCTCTCGCGTCTGTTCCCAGGAAGTACCGTGTATTAGACTGAAGAGGAGATACTGTTCTTGTAAGTTTCCTAAGCAGAGTTGTACTAGATATGTCCCGTGAGTGTACGAGGCACAGTTCTTTTATTATGAGCAAGCTCACTGTTCGGACCCCATAGGCAAAACAGTAGAGTAGAAGAGTGCACTTTTCTCAAAAGCAGAGTGTGTTTCTTGTAAGGCGAGCTAGCATTTGTTTCCCAGTCCTAAATGGAGTTGAATCACATACAGTTTCTGGTCCTACAAGCAAGAGTTGTTTTCTAGAAAGAAGAGTCACTATTGTGCTCCCATTGTCATACACAGTGCAAATAGCACTGGCGACCGTTCCCAGCATTTACAGTGTATTGGACTGAAGTGGAGCTACTGTCCTTGTCAGTATGCTAAGCAGAGTTGAACTAGATATGGCCCGTGTGTGTAGGAAGCACCCTTCTTTTGTTTTGAGCAAGCTCACTGTTCTGCCCTATAGGAAACACAGTAGAGTAGAACAGTGCTCTTTTCGCAAAAGCAGAGTGTGTCTCTCATAAGGCGAGCTATGGTTTGTTTCCCAGTCCGAAATGGAGTTGAATCCCATGCGGTTTCTGTTCCTACGAGCAAGAGTTGTTTTCTGGTAATAAGAGTCACTATTGACCTCCCATTGCAATACACAGTGCAAATAGCACTCGCGTCTGTTCCCAGCAAGTACAGTGTATTGGACTGAAGAGGATCTACTGTCCTTGTCAGTTTCCTAAGCAGAGTTGAACTAGATACGGCCCGTGTGTGCAGGAAGCACAGTTCTTTTGTTCTGAGCAAGCTCTCTGTTCGGACCTCATAGGAAACACAGTAGAGTAGAAGAGTGCTCTTTTCTGAAAAGCAGAGTGTGTTTCTTGTAAGGCAAGCTAGCGTTTGTTTCCCAGTCCTAAAAGGAGTTGAATCACATGCAGTTTTTGGTCCTACAAGCAAGAGTTGTTTTCTAGAAAGAAGAGTCACTATTGCGCTCCCATTGTCATACACAGGGCAAATAGCACTGGCAACTGTTCCCAGCATTTATAGTGTATTGGACTGAACAGCAGCGACTGTCCTTGTCAGTTTGCTAAGCAGAGTTGAACTAGATATGGCCCGTGTGTGTGAAGCACAGTTCTTTTGTTCTGAGCAAGCTCACTGTTCTGGCCCTATAGGAAACACAGTAGAGTAGAAGAGTGCTCTTTTTGCAAAAGCAGAGTGTGTTTCTTGTAAGGCGAGCTAGGGTTTGTTTCTCAGTCCTAAATGGAGTTGAATCCCATGCAGTATCTGTTCCTACGAGCAAGAGTTGTTTTCTTGTAAGGAAAGTCACTATTGCGCTCCCATTGCCGTAGACAGTGCAAATAGCACTCGCGTCTGTTCCCAGCAAGTACCTTGTATTGGACTGAAGAGGAGATACTGATCTTGTCAGTTTCCTAAGCAGTGTTGAACTGGATATGGCCCGTGTATGTAGGAAGCACAGTTCTTTTGTTCTGAGCAAGCTCACTGTTCTGGCCCTATAGGAAACACAGTAGAGTCGAAGAGTGCTCCTTTCTCAAAAGCAGAGTGTGTTTATTGTAAGGCGAGATAACATTTGTTTCCCAGTCCTAAATGGAGTTGAGAAACATGCAGTTTTTGATCCTACGAGCAAGAGTTGTTTTCTGGTAAGGAAAGTCACTATTGCGCTCCTATTGTCATACAGAGTGCAAATAGCACTTACGTCTGTTCCCAGCTAGTACAGTGTATTGTTCTAAAGAGGAGGTACTGTTCTTGTCAGTTTCCTAAGCAGGGTTGAACTAGATATGGCCTGTGTGTGTAGGAAGCACAGTTCTTTTGCTCTGAGCAAGCTCACTGTTCGGAGCCCATAGAAAACACAGTAGAATAGAAGAGTACTCTTTACTCAAAAGCAGAGTGTGTTTCTTGTAAGGCGAGCTAGCGTTCCTTTCGCAGTCCTAAATGGAGTTGATCACATGCAGTTTCTTGTCCTACGAGCAAGAGTTGTTTTCTGGCAAAAGAGTCACTATTGCACTCCCATTGTCATACACAGGGCAAATAGCACTGGCGTCTGTTCCCAGCATGTACAGTGTATTGTACTGAGGAGGATCGACTGTTCTTGTCAGTTTCCTAGGCAGAATTGAACTAGATATGGCAGTGTGTGTAGGAAGCACAGTTCTTTTGTTCTGAGCCAGCTCACAGTTCTGGCGCTATAGGAAACACTGTAGAGTAGAAGAGTGTCTTTTCTCAAAAGCAGAGTTTGTTTCTTGTAAGGCGAGCTAACGTTTTTTCCCAGTCCTAAAGGGAGTTGAATCACATGCAGTTTCTGGTACTACGAGCAAGAGTTGTTTTCTGGTAAGAAGAGTCACTATTGCGCTCCCTTTGTCATACACAGGGCAAATAGCACTGGCGTCTGTTCCCAGCAAGTACAGTGTATTGGACTGAAGAGGATCTACTGTTCTTATCAGTTTCCTAACCAGAATTGAACTAGATATGGCCGTGTGTGTAGGAAGCACAGTTCTTTTGTTCTAAGCAAGCTCACTCTTCTGGCCCTATAGTAAACACAGTAGAGAAGAAGAGTGCTCTTTTCTCAAAAGCAGAGTGTGTTTCTTGTAAGACAAGCTAGCGTTTGTATCCCAGTCCTTAATGGAGTTGAAACACATGCAGTTTTTGGTCCTACGAACAAGAGTTGTTTTCTGGTAAGGAAAGTCACTCTTGTGCTCCCAATGCCATACACAGTGAAATTAGCACTTGCGTCTTTTCCCAGCAAGTACAGTGTATTGGACTGAAGAGGATCTACTGTCCTTGTCAGTTTCCTAAGCAGAGTTGAACTAGATACGGCCCGTGTGTGCAGGAAGCACAGTTCTTTTGTTCTGAGCAAGCTCACTGTTCAGACCCCATAGGAAACACAGTAGAGTAGAAGAGTGCTCTTTTCTGAAAAGCAGAGTGTGTTTCTTGTAAGGCAAGCTAGAGTTTGTTTCCCAGTCCTAAATGGAGTTGAATCACATGCAGTTTTTGGTCCTACAAGCAAGAGTTGTTTTCTAGAAAGTAGAGTCACTATTGCGCTCCCATTGTCATACACAGGGCAAATAGCACTGGCGACTGTTCCCAGCATTTACAGTGTATTGGACTGAACAGGAGCGACTGTCCTTGTCAGTTTGCTAAGCAGAGTTGAACTAGATATGGCCCGTGTGTGTAGGAAGCACAGTTCTTTTGTTTTGAGCAAGCTCACTGTTCTGGCCCTATAGGAAACACAGTAGAGTAGAAGAGTGCTCTTTTCGCAAAAGCAGAGTGTGTTTCTTGTAAGGCGAGCTATGGTTTGTTTCCCAGTCCTAAATGGAGTTGAGTCCCATGCAGTTTCTGTTCCTATGAGCAAGAGTTGTTTTCTGGTAAGGAAAGTCACTATTGCGCTCCCATTGCCGTAGACAGTGCAAATAGCACTCGAGTCTGTTCCCAGCAAGTACAGTGTATTGGACTGAGAGGAGCTACTGATCTTGTCAGTTTCCTAAGCAGAGTTGAACTGGATATGGCCCGTGTATGTAGGAAGCACAGTTCTTTTGTTCTGAGCAAGCTCACTGTTCAGACCCCATAGGAAAAAAAGTAGAGTAGAATAGTGCTCTTTTCTCAAAAGCAGAGTGTGTTTCTTGTAAGGCGAGCTAGGGTTTGTTTCGCAGTCCTAAATAGAGTTGAATCACATGCAGTTTCTGGTCCTATGAGCAAGAGTTGTTTTCTGGTAAGAAGACTCACTATTGCGCTCCCATTGTCATACACAGGGCAAATAGCACTAGCGTCTGTTAGCACCATGTACAGTGTATTCGACTGAAGAGGATCTAGTGTTCTTGTCAGTTTCCTAAGCAGAATTGAACTAGACATGGCCCGTGTGTGTAGGAAGCACAGTTCTTTTGTTCTGAAAAAGCTCACTGTTCTGGCCCTATAGGAAACACAGTAGAGTAGAAGAGTGCTCCTTTATCAAAAGCAGAGTGTGTTTCTTGAAAGGTGAGATAGCGTTTGTTTCCCAGTCCTAAGTGGAGTTGAGACACATGCAGTTTTTGGTCCTATGAGCAAGAGTTGTTTTCTGGTAAGGAAAGTCACTATTGCGCTCCTATTGCCATACAGAGTGCAAATAGCACTCACGTCTGTTCCCAGCAAGTACAGTGTATTGTTTTGAAGAGTAGCTACTGTTCTCGTGAGTTTCCTAAGCAGAGTGTAACTAGATATGGCACGTGTGTGTAGGAAGCACAGTTCTTTTGTTATGAGCAAGCTCACTGTTCGGACCCCATAGGAAACACAGTGGAGTAGAAGAGTGCTCTTTTCTCAAAAGCAGAGTGTGTTTCTTGTAAGGCAAGCTAGAGTTTATTTCCCAGTCCTAAATGGAGTTTAATCACATGCAGTTTCTGGTCCTATGAGCAAGAGTTGTTTCCTGGTAAGAAGAGTCACTATTACTCTCCCATTGCCATACACAGTGCAAATAGCACACGCTTCTGTTCCCAGCAAGTACAGTGTATTGGACTGAAGCGGAGCTACTCTTCTTGTCAGTTTCCTAAGCAGAGTTGAACAAGATATGCCCGTCTGTGTAGGAAGCACAGTTCCTTTGCTCTGAGCAAGGTCACTGTTCGGAGCCCATAGAAAACACAGTAAAATAGAAGAGTACTCTTTACACAAAAGCAGAGTGTGTTTCCTGTAAGGCGAGCTAGCGTTCCTTTCGCAGTCCTAAATGGAGTTTAATCACATGCAGTTTCTGGTCATACGTGCAAGAGTTGTTTCCTGGTAAGAAGAGTCACTATTACTCTCCCATTGCCATACACAGTGCAAATAGCACTCGCGTCTGTTCCCAGCAAGTACAGTGTATTGGACTGAAGCGGAGCTACTGTTCTTGTCAGTTTCCTAAGCACAGTTGAACAAGATATGCCCGTCTGTGTAGGACGCACTGTTCTTTTGATCTGAGCAAGCTCACTGTTCGGACCCCATAGAAAACACAGTAGAATAGAAGAGTACCCTTTACTCAAAAGCAGAGTGTGTTTCCTGTAAGGCGAGCTAGCGTTCCTTTCGCAGTCCTAAATGGAGTTGATCACATGCAGTTTCTTGTCCTACGAGCAAGAGTTGTTTTCTGGCAAAAGAGTCACTATTGCACTCCCATTGTCATACACAGGGCAAATAGCACTGGCGTCTGTTCCCAGCATGTGCAGTGTATTGTACTGAGGAGGATCGACTGTTCTTGTCAGTTTCCTAGGCAGAATTGAACTAGATATGGCAGTGTGTGTAGGAAGCACAGTTATTTTGTTCTGAGCCAGCTCACAGTTCTGGCGCTATAGGAAACACTGTAGAGTGAAGAGTGTCTTTTCTCAAAAGCAGAGTTTGTTTCTTGTAAGGCGAGCTAACGTTTTTTCCCAGTCCTAAAGGGAGTTGAATCACATGCAGTTTCTGGTCCTACGAGCAAGAGTTGTTTTCTGGTAAGAAGAGTCACTATTGCGCTCCCTTTGTCATACACAGGGCAAATAGCACTGGCGTCTGTTCCCAGCAAGTACAGTGTATTGGACTGAAGAGGATCTCCTGTTCTTATCAGTTTCCTAACCAGAATTGAAATAGATATGGCAGTGTGTGTAGGAAGCACAGTTCTTTTGTTCTGAGCAAGCTCACTCTTCTGGCCCTATAGTAAACACAGTAGAGTAGAAGAGTGCTCTTTTCTCAAAAGCAAAGTATGTTTCTTGTAAGACAAGCTAGCGTTTGTTTCCCAGTCCTTAATGGAGTTGAAACACATGCAGTTTTTGGTCCTACCAGCAAGAGTTCTTTTCTGGTAAGGAAAGTCACTCTTGTGCTCCCAATGCCATACACAGTGAAATTAGCACTTGCGTCTTTTCCCAGCAAGTACAGTGTATTGGACTGAAGAGGAGCTACTGTTCTTGTCAGTTTCCTAAGCAGAGTTGAACTAGATATGGCCCGTTTGTGTAGGAATCACAGTTCATTTGTTCTGAGCAAGCTCACTGTTAGGACCCCATAGGAAACACAGTAGAGTAGAAGAGTGCTCTTTTCTCAAAAGCAGAGTGTGTTTCTTGTAAGGCTAGCTAGTGTTTATTTCCCAGTCAGAAACGGAGTTGAATCCCATGCAGTTTCTATTCCTACGAGCAAGAGTTGTTTTCTGGTATGAAGAGTCACCATTGCGCTCCCATTGCTATACACAGTGCAAATAGCACTCGCGTCTGTTCCCAGCAAGTACAGTGTATTGGACTGAAGAGGAGCTACTGTTCTTGTATGTTTCCTAAGCAGAGTTGTACTAGATATGGCCCGTGAGTGCAGCAAGCACAGTTCTTTTGTTCTGAGCTAGCTCACTGTTCGGACCCCTAGGCAACACTGCAGTGTAGAATAGTGCTCTTTTCTCAAAAGCAGAGTGTGTTTTTTGTAAGGTGAGCTAGCGTTTGTTTCCTAGTCCTAAATGGAGTTGAATCACATGCAGTTTCTAGTCCTATGAGCAAGAGTTGTTTTCTGGAAAGTAGAGTCAAAATTGCCCTCCCATTGTCATACAAAGCACAAATAGCACTGGCGTCTGTTCCCAGCAAGTACAGTGTATTGGACTGAAGAGGATCTACTGTTCCTATCAGTTTCCTAACCAGAATTGAACTAGATATGGCCGTGTGTGTAGGAAGCACAGTTCTTTTGTTCTGAGCAAGCTCACTCTTCTGGCCCTATAGTAAACACAGTAGAGTAGAAGAGTGCTCTTTTCTCAAAAGCAGAGTGTGTTTCTTGTAAGGCGAGCTAGCGTTTGTTTCCCAGTCCTAAATGGAGTTGAAACACATGCAGTTTTTGGTCCTACGAACAAGAGTTGTTTTCTGGTAAGGAAAGTCACTCTTGTGCTCCCAATGCCATACACAGTGAAATTAGCACTTGCGTCTTTTCCCAGCAAGTACAGTGTATTGGACTGAAGAGGAGCTACTGTTCTTGTCAGTTTCCTAAGCAGAGTTGAACTAGATATGGCCCGTTTGTGTAGGAATCACAGTTCATTTGTTCTGAGCAAGCTCACTGTTCGAACCCCATAGGAAACACAGTAGAGTAGAAGAGTGCCCTTTTCTCAAAAGCAGAGTGTGTTTCTTGTAAGGCAATCTAGCGTTTGTTTCCCAGTCATAAATGGAGTTGAATCCCATGTAGTTTCTATTCCTACGAGCAAGAGTTGTTTTCTGGTATGAAGAGTCACCATTGCGCTCCCATTGCTATACACAGTGCAAATAGCACTCGCGTCTGTTCCCAGCAAGTACAGTGTATTGGACTGAAGAGGAGCTACTGTTCTTGTATGTTTCCTAAGCAGAGTTGTACTAGATATGGCCCGTGAGTGCAGCAAGCACAGTTCTTTTGTTCTGAGCTAGCTCACTGTTCGGACCCCTAGGCAACACTGCAGTGTAGAATAGTGCTCTTTTCTCAAAAGCAGAGTGTGTTTTTTGTAAGGTGAGCTAGCGTTTGTTTCCTAGTCCTAAATGGAGTTGAATCACATGCAGTTTCTAGTCCTATGAGCAAGAGTTGTTTTCTGGAAAGTAGAGTCAAAATTGCCCTCCCATTGTCATACAAAGCACAAATAGCACTGGCGTCTGTTCCCAGCAAGTACAGTGTATTGGACTGAAGAGGATCTACTGTTCCTATCAGTTTCCTAACCAGAATTGAACTAGATTTGGCCGTGTGTGTAGGAAGCACAGTTCTTTTGTTCTGAGCAAGCTCACTCTTCTGGCCCTATAGTAAACACAGTAGAGTAGAAGAGTGCTCTTTTCTCAAAAGCAGAGTGTGTTTCTTGTAAGGCGAGCTAGCGTTTGTTTCCCAGTCCTAAATGGAGTTGAATCACACGCAGTTTCTTGTCCTACGAGCAAGAGTTGTTTTCTGGTAATAAGAGTCACTATTGCGCTCCCATTGCAATACACAGTGCAAATAGCCCTCGCGTCTGTTCCCAGCAAGTACAGTGTATTGGACTGAAGAGGATCTACTGTCCTTGTCAGTTTCCTAAGCAGAGTTGAACTAGATACGGCCCGTGTGTGCAGGAAGCACAGTTCTTTTGTTCTGAGCAAGCTCACTGTTCAGACCCCATAGGAAACACAGTAGAGTAGAAGAGTGCTCTTTTCTGAAAAGCAGAGTGTGTTTCTTGTAAGGCAAGCTAGAGTTTGTTTCCCAGTCCTAAATGGAGTTGAATCACATGCAGTTTTTGGTCCTACAAGCAAGAGTTGTTTTCTAGAAAGTAGAGTCACTATTGCGCTCCCATTGTCATACACAGGGCAAATAGCACTGGCGACTGTTCCCAGCATTTACAGTGTATTGGACTGAACAGGAGCGACTGTCCTTGTCAGTTTGCTAAGCAGAGTTGAACTAGATATGGCCCGTGTGTGTAGGAAGCACAGTTCTTTTGTTTTGAGCAAGCTCACTGTTCTGGCCCTATAGGAAACACAGTAGAGTAGAAGAGTGCTCTTTTCGCAAAAGCAGAGTGTGTTTCTTGTAAGGCGAGCTATGGTTTGTTTCCCAGTCCTAAATGGAGTTGAGTCCCATGCAGTTTCTGTTCCTATGAGCAAGAGTTGTTTTCTGGTAAGGAAAGTCACTATTGCGCTCCCATTGCCGTAGACAGTGCAAATAGCACTCGAGTCTGTTCCCAGCAAGTACAGTGTATTGGACTGAGAGGAGCTACTGATCTTGTCAGTTTCCTAAGCAGAGTTGAACTGGATATGGCCCGTGTATGTAGGAAGCACAGTTCTTTTGTTCTGAGCAAGCTCACTGTTCAGACCCCATAGGAAAAAAAGTAGAGTAGAATAGTGCTCTTTTCTCAAAAGCAGAGTGTGTTTCTTGTAAGGCGAGCTAGGGTTTGTTTCGCAGTCCTAAATAGAGTTGAATCACATGCAGTTTCTGGTCCTATGAGCAAGAGTTGTTTTCTGGTAAGAAGACTCACTATTGCGCTCCCATTGTCATACACAGGGCAAATAGCACTAGCGTCTGTTAGCACCATGTACAGTGTATTCGACTGAAGAGGATCTAGTGTTCTTGTCAGTTTCCTAAGCAGAATTGAACTAGACATGGCCCGTGTGTGTAGGAAGCACAGTTCTTTTGTTCTGAAAAAGCTCACTGTTCTGGCCCTATAGGAAACACAGTAGAGTAGAAGAGTGCTCCTTTATCAAAAGCAGAGTGTGTTTCTTGAAAGGTGAGATAGCGTTTGTTTCCCAGTCCTAAGTGGAGTTGAGACACATGCAGTTTTTGGTCCTATGAGCAAGAGTTGTTTTCTGGTAAGGAAAGTCACTATTGCGCTCCTATTGCCATACAGAGTGCAAATAGCACTCACGTCTGTTCCCAGCAAGTACAGTGTATTGTTTTGAAGAGTAGCTACTGTTCTCGTGAGTTTCCTAAGCAGAGTGTAACTAGATATGGCACGTGTGTGTAGGAAGCACAGTTCTTTTGTTATGAGCAAGCTCACTGTTCGGACCCCATAGGAAACACAGTGGAGTAGAAGAGTGCTCTTTTCTCAAAAGCAGAGTGTGTTTCTTGTAAGGCAAGCTAGAGTTTATTTCCCAGTCCTAAATGGAGTTTAATCACATGCAGTTTCTGGTCCTATGAGCAAGAGTTGTTTCCTGGTAAGAAGAGTCACTATTACTCTCCCATTGCCATACACAGTGCAAATAGCACACGCTTCTGTTCCCAGCAAGTACAGTGTATTGGACTGAAGCGGAGCTACTCTTCTTGTCAGTTTCCTAAGCAGAGTTGAACAAGATATGCCCGTCTGTGTAGGAAGCACAGTTCCTTTGCTCTGAGCAAGGTCACTGTTCGGAGCCCATAGAAAACACAGTAAAATAGAAGAGTACTCTTTACACAAAAGCAGAGTGTGTTTCCTGTAAGGCGAGCTAGCGTTCCTTTCGCAGTCCTAAATGGAGTTTAATCACATGCAGTTTCTGGTCATACGTGCAAGAGTTGTTTCCTGGTAAGAAGAGTCACTATTACTCTCCCATTGCCATACACAGTGCAAATAGCACTCGCGTCTGTTCCCAGCAAGTACAGTGTATTGGACTGAAGCGGAGCTACTGTTCTTGTCAGTTTCCTAAGCACAGTTGAACAAGATATGCCCGTCTGTGTAGGACGCACTGTTCTTTTGATCTGAGCAAGCTCACTGTTCGGACCCCATAGAAAACACAGTAGAATAGAAGAGTACCCTTTACTCAAAAGCAGAGTGTGTTTCCTGTAAGGCGAGCTAGCGTTCCTTTCGCAGTCCTAAATGGAGTTGATCACATGCAGTTTCTTGTCCTACGAGCAAGAGTTGTTTTCTGGCAAAAGAGTCACTATTGCACTCCCATTGTCATACACAGGGCAAATAGCACTGGCGTCTGTTCCCAGCATGTGCAGTGTATTGTACTGAGGAGGATCGACTGTTCTTGTCAGTTTCCTAGGCAGAATTGAACTAGATATGGCAGTGTGTGTAGGAAGCACAGTTATTTTGTTCTGAGCCAGCTCACAGTTCTGGCGCTATAGGAAACACTGTAGAGTGAAGAGTGTCTTTTCTCAAAAGCAGAGTTTGTTTCTTGTAAGGCGAGCTAACGTTTTTTCCCAGTCCTAAAGGGAGTTGAATCACATGCAGTTTCTGGTCCTACGAGCAAGAGTTGTTTTCTGGTAAGAAGAGTCACTATTGCGCTCCCTTTGTCATACACAGGGCAAATAGCACTGGCGTCTGTTCCCAGCAAGTACAGTGTATTGGACTGAAGAGGATCTCCTGTTCTTATCAGTTTCCTAACCAGAATTGAAATAGATATGGCAGTGTGTGTAGGAAGCACAGTTCTTTTGTTCTGAGCAAGCTCACTCTTCTGGCCCTATAGTAAACACAGTAGAGTAGAAGAGTGCTCTTTTCTCAAAAGCAAAGTATGTTTCTTGTAAGACAAGCTAGCGTTTGTTTCCCAGTCCTTAATGGAGTTGAAACACATGCAGTTTTTGGTCCTACCAGCAAGAGTTCTTTTCTGGTAAGGAAAGTCACTCTTGTGCTCCCAATGCCATACACAGTGAAATTAGCACTTGCGTCTTTTCCCAGCAAGTACAGTGTATTGGACTGAAGAGGAGCTACTGTTCTTGTCAGTTTCCTAAGCAGAGTTGAACTAGATATGGCCCGTTTGTGTAGGAATCACAGTTCATTTGTTCTGAGCAAGCTCACTGTTAGGACCCCATAGGAAACACAGTAGAGTAGAAGAGTGCTCTTTTCTCAAAAGCAGAGTGTGTTTCTTGTAAGGCTAGCTAGTGTTTATTTCCCAGTCAGAAACGGAGTTGAATCCCATGCAGTTTCTATTCCTACGAGCAAGAGTTGTTTTCTGGTATGAAGAGTCACCATTGCGCTCCCATTGCTATACACAGTGCAAATAGCACTCGCGTCTGTTCCCAGCAAGTACAGTGTATTGGACTGAAGAGGAGCTACTGTTCTTGTATGTTTCCTAAGCAGAGTTGTACTAGATATGGCCCGTGAGTGCAGCAAGCACAGTTCTTTTGTTCTGAGCTAGCTCACTGTTCGGACCCCTAGGCAACACTGCAGTGTAGAATAGTGCTCTTTTCTCAAAAGCAGAGTGTGTTTTTTGTAAGGTGAGCTAGCGTTTGTTTCCTAGTCCTAAATGGAGTTGAATCACATGCAGTTTCTAGTCCTATGAGCAAGAGTTGTTTTCTGGAAAGTAGAGTCAAAATTGCCCTCCCATTGTCATACAAAGCACAAATAGCACTGGCGTCTGTTCCCAGCAAGTACAGTGTATTGGACTGAAGAGGATCTACTGTTCCTATCAGTTTCCTAACCAGAATTGAACTAGATATGGCCGTGTGTGTAGGAAGCACAGTTCTTTTGTTCTGAGCAAGCTCACTCTTCTGGCCCTATAGTAAACACAGTAGAGTAGAAGAGTGCTCTTTTCTCAAAAGCAGAGTGTGTTTCTTGTAAGGCGAGCTAGCGTTTGTTTCCCAGTCCTAAATGGAGTTGAATCACACGCAGTTTCTTGTCCTACGAGCAAGAGTTGTTTTCTGGTAATAAGAGTCACTATTGCGCTCCCATTGCAATACACAGTGCAAATAGCCCTCGCGTCTGTTCCCAGCAAGTACAGTGTATTGGACTGAAGAGGATCTACTGTCCTTGTCAGTTTCCTAAGCAGAGTTGAACTAGATACGGCCCGTGTGTGCAGGAAGCACAGTTCTTTTGTTCTGAGCAAGCTCACTGTTCAGACCCCATAGGAAACACAGTAGAGTAGAAGAGTGCTCTTTTCTGAAAAGCAGAGTGTGTTTCTTGTAAGGCAAGCTAGAGTTTGTTTCCCAGTCCTAAATGGAGTTGAATCACATGCAGTTTTTGGTCCTACAAGCAAGAGTTGTTTTCTAGAAAGTAGAGTCACTATTGCGCTCCCATTGTCATACACAGGGCAAATAGCACTGGCGACTGTTCCCAGCATTTACAGTGTATTGGACTGAACAGGAGCGACTGTCCTTGTCAGTTTGCTAAGCAGAGTTGAACTAGATATGGCCCGTGTGTGTAGGAAGCACAGTTCTTTTGTTTTGAGCAAGCTCACTGTTCTGGCCCTATAGGAAACACAGTAGAGTAGAAGAGTGCTCTTTTCGCAAAAGCAGAGTGTGTTTCTTGTAAGGCGAGCTATGGTTTGTTTCCCAGTCCTAAATGGAGTTGAGTCCCATGCAGTTTCTGTTCCTATGAGCAAGAGTTGTTTTCTGGTAAGGAAAGTCACTATTGCGCTCCCATTGCCGTAGACAGTGCAAATAGCACTCGAGTCTGTTCCCAGCAAGTACAGTGTATTGGACTGAGAGGAGCTACTGATCTTGTCAGTTTCCTAAGCAGAGTTGAACTGGATATGGCCCGTGTATGTAGGAAGCACAGTTCTTTTGTTCTGAGCAAGCTCACTGTTCAGACCCCATAGGAAAAAAAGTAGAGTAGAATAGTGCTCTTTTCTCAAAAGCAGAGTGTGTTTCTTGTAAGGCGAGCTAGGGTTTGTTTCGCAGTCCTAAATAGAGTTGAATCACATGCAGTTTCTGGTCCTATGAGCAAGAGTTGTTTTCTGGTAAGAAGACTCACTATTGCGCTCCCATTGTCATACACAGGGCAAATAGCACTAGCGTCTGTTAGCACCATGTACAGTGTATTCGACTGAAGAGGATCTAGTGTTCTTGTCAGTTTCCTAAGCAGAATTGAACTAGACATGGCCCGTGTGTGTAGGAAGCACAGTTCTTTTGTTCTGAAAAAGCTCACTGTTCTGGCCCTATAGGAAACACAGTAGAGTAGAAGAGTGCTCCTTTATCAAAAGCAGAGTGTGTTTCTTGAAAGGTGAGATAGCGTTTGTTTCCCAGTCCTAAGTGGAGTTGAGACACATGCAGTTTTTGGTCCTATGAGCAAGAGTTGTTTTCTGGTAAGGAAAGTCACTATTGCGCTCCTATTGCCATACAGAGTGCAAATAGCACTCACGTCTGTTCCCAGCAAGTACAGTGTATTGTTTTGAAGAGTAGCTACTGTTCTCGTGAGTTTCCTAAGCAGAGTGTAACTAGATATGGCACGTGTGTGTAGGAAGCACAGTTCTTTTGTTATGAGCAAGCTCACTGTTCGGACCCCATAGGAAACACAGTGGAGTAGAAGAGTGCTCTTTTCTCAAAAGCAGAGTGTGTTTCTTGTAAGGCAAGCTAGAGTTTATTTCCCAGTCCTAAATGGAGTTTAATCACATGCAGTTTCTGGTCCTATGAGCAAGAGTTGTTTCCTGGTAAGAAGAGTCACTATTACTCTCCCATTGCCATACACAGTGCAAATAGCACACGCTTCTGTTCCCAGCAAGTACAGTGTATTGGACTGAAGCGGAGCTACTCTTCTTGTCAGTTTCCTAAGCAGAGTTGAACAAGATATGCCCGTCTGTGTAGGAAGCACAGTTCCTTTGCTCTGAGCAAGGTCACTGTTCGGAGCCCATAGAAAACACAGTAAAATAGAAGAGTACTCTTTACACAAAAGCAGAGTGTGTTTCCTGTAAGGCGAGCTAGCGTTCCTTTCGCAGTCCTAAATGGAGTTTAATCACATGCAGTTTCTGGTCATACGTGCAAGAGTTGTTTCCTGGTAAGAAGAGTCACTATTACTCTCCCATTGCCATACACAGTGCAAATAGCACTCGCGTCTGTTCCCAGCAAGTACAGTGTATTGGACTGAAGCGGAGCTACTGTTCTTGTCAGTTTCCTAAGCACAGTTGAACAAGATATGCCCGTCTGTGTAGGACGCACTGTTCTTTTGATCTGAGCAAGCTCACTGTTCGGACCCCATAGAAAACACAGTAGAATAGAAGAGTACCCTTTACTCAAAAGCAGAGTGTGTTTCCTGTAAGGCGAGCTAGCGTTCCTTTCGCAGTCCTAAATGGAGTTGATCACATGCAGTTTCTTGTCCTACGAGCAAGAGTTGTTTTCTGGCAAAAGAGTCACTATTGCACTCCCATTGTCATACACAGGGCAAATAGCACTGGCGTCTGTTCCCAGCATGTGCAGTGTATTGTACTGAGGAGGATCGACTGTTCTTGTCAGTTTCCTAGGCAGAATTGAACTAGATATGGCAGTGTGTGTAGGAAGCACAGTTATTTTGTTCTGAGCCAGCTCACAGTTCTGGCGCTATAGGAAACACTGTAGAGTGAAGAGTGTCTTTTCTCAAAAGCAGAGTTTGTTTCTTGTAAGGCGAGCTAACGTTTTTTCCCAGTCCTAAAGGGAGTTGAATCACATGCAGTTTCTGGTCCTACGAGCAAGAGTTGTTTTCTGGTAAGAAGAGTCACTATTGCGCTCCCTTTGTCATACACAGGGCAAATAGCACTGGCGTCTGTTCCCAGCAAGTACAGTGTATTGGACTGAAGAGGATCTCCTGTTCTTATCAGTTTCCTAACCAGAATTGAAATAGATATGGCAGTGTGTGTAGGAAGCACAGTTCTTTTGTTCTGAGCAAGCTCACTCTTCTGGCCCTATAGTAAACACAGTAGAGTAGAAGAGTGCTCTTTTCTCAAAAGCAAAGTATGTTTCTTGTAAGACAAGCTAGCGTTTGTTTCCCAGTCCTTAATGGAGTTGAAACACATGCAGTTTTTGGTCCTACCAGCAAGAGTTCTTTTCTGGTAAGGAAAGTCACTCTTGTGCTCCCAATGCCATACACAGTGAAATTAGCACTTGCGTCTTTTCCCAGCAAGTACAGTGTATTGGACTGAAGAGGAGCTACTGTTCTTGTCAGTTTCCTAAGCAGAGTTGAACTAGATATGGCCCGTTTGTGTAGGAATCACAGTTCATTTGTTCTGAGCAAGCTCACTGTTAGGACCCCATAGGAAACACAGTAGAGTAGAAGAGTGCTCTTTTCTCAAAAGCAGAGTGTGTTTCTTGTAAGGCTAGCTAGTGTTTATTTCCCAGTCAGAAACGGAGTTGAATCCCATGCAGTTTCTATTCCTACGAGCAAGAGTTGTTTTCTGGTATGAAGAGTCACCATTGCGCTCCCATTGCTATACACAGTGCAAATAGCACTCGCGTCTGTTCCCAGCAAGTACAGTGTATTGGACTGAAGAGGAGCTACTGTTCTTGTATGTTTCCTAAGCAGAGTTGTACTAGATATGGCCCGTGAGTGCAGCAAGCACAGTTCTTTTGTTCTGAGCTAGCTCACTGTTCGGACCCCTAGGCAACACTGCAGTGTAGAATAGTGCTCTTTTCTCAAAAGCAGAGTGTGTTTTTTGTAAGGTGAGCTAGCGTTTGTTTCCTAGTCCTAAATGGAGTTGAATCACATGCAGTTTCTAGTCCTATGAGCAAGAGTTGTTTTCTGGAAAGTAGAGTCAAAATTGCCCTCCCATTGTCATACAAAGCACAAATAGCACTGGCGGTCTGTTCCCAGCAAGTACAGTGTATTGGACTGAAGAGGATCTACTGTTCCTATCAGTTTCCTAACCAGAATTGAACTAGATATGGCCGTGTGTGTAGGAAGCACAGTTCTTTTGTTCTGAGCAAGCTCACTCTTCTGGCCCTATAGTAAACACAGTAGAGTAGAAGAGTGCTCTTTTCTCAAAAGCAGAGTGTGTTTCTTGTAAGGCGAGCTAGCGTTTGTTTCCCAGTCCTAAATGGAGTTGAATCACACGCAGTTTCTTGTCCTACGAGCAAGAGTTGTTTTCTGGTAATAAGAGTCACTATTGCGCTCCCATTGCAATACACAGTGCAAATAGCCCTCGCGTCTGTTCCCAGCAAGTACAGTGTATTGGACTGAAGAGGATCTACTGTCCTTGTCAGTTTCCTAAGCAGAGTTGAACTAGATACGGCCCGTGTGTGCAGGAAGCACAGTTCTTTTGTTCTGAGCAAGCTCACTGTTCAGACCCCATAGGAAACACAGTAGAGTAGAAGAGTGCTCTTTTCTGAAAAGCAGAGTGTGTTTCTTGTAAGGCAAGCTAGAGTTTGTTTCCCAGTCCTAAATGGAGTTGAATCACATGCAGTTTTTGGTCCTACAAGCAAGAGTTGTTTTCTAGAAAGTAGAGTCACTATTGCGCTCCCATTGTCATACACAGGGCAAATAGCACTGGCGACTGTTCCCAGCATTTACAGTGTATTGGACTGAACAGGAGCGACTGTCCTTGTCAGTTTGCTAAGCAGAGTTGAACTAGATATGGCCCGTGTGTGTAGGAAGCACAGTTCTTTTGTTTTGAGCAAGCTCACTGTTCTGGCCCTATAGGAAACACAGTAGAGTAGAAGAGTGCTCTTTTCGCAAAAGCAGAGTGTGTTTCTTGTAAGGCGAGCTATGGTTTTGTTTCCCAGTCCTAAATGGAGTTGAGTCCCATGCAGTTTCTGTTCCTATGAGCAAGAGTTGTTTTCTGGTAAGGAAAGTCACTATTGCGCTCCCATTGCCGTAGACAGTGCAAATAGCACCTCGAGTCTGTTCCCAGCAAGTACAGTGTATTGGACTGAGAGGAGCTACTGATCTTGTCAGTTTCCTAAGCAGAGTTGAACTGGATATGGCCCGTGTATGTAGGAAGCACAGTTCTTTTGTTCTGAGCAAGCTCACTGTTCAGACCCCATAGGAAAAAAAGTAGAGTAGAATAGTGCTCTTTTCTCAAAAGCAGAGTGTGTTTCTTGTAAGGCGAGCTAGGGTTTGTTTCGCAGTCCTAAATAGAGTTGAATCACATGCAGTTTCTGTCCTATGAGCAAGAGTTGTTTTCTGGTAAGAAGACTCACTATTGCGCTCCCATTGTCATACACAGGGCAAATAGCACTAGCGTCTGTTAGCACCATGTACAGTGTATTCGACTGAAGAGGATCTAGTGTTCTTGTCAGTTTCCTAAGCAGAATTGAACTAGACATGGCCCGTGTGTGTAGGAAGCACAGTTCTTTTGTTCTGAAAAAGCTCACTGTTCTGGCCCTATAGGAAACACAGTAGAGTAGAAGAGTGCTCCTTTATCAAAAGCAGAGTGTGTTTCTTGAAAGGTGAGATAGCGTTTGTTTCCCAGTCCTAAGTGGAGTTGAGACACATGCAGTTTTTGGTCCTATGAGCAAGAGTTGTTTTCTGGTAAGGAAAGTCACTATTGCGCTCCTATTGCCATACAGAGTGCAAATAGCACTCACGTCTGTTCCCAGCAAGTACAGTGTATTGTTTTGAAGAGTAGCTACTGTTCTCGTGAGTTTCCTAAGCAGAGTGTAACTAGATATGGCACGTGTGTGTAGGAAGCACAGTTCTTTTGTTATGAGCAAGCTCACTGTTCGGACCCCATAGGAAACACAGTGGAGTAGAAGAGTGCTCTTTTCTCAAAAGCAGAGTGTGTTTCTTGTAAGGCAAGCTAGAGTTTATTTCCCAGTCCTAAATGGAGTTTAATCACATGCAGTTTCTGGTCCTATGAGCAAGAGTTGTTTCCTGGTAAGAAGAGTCACTATTACTCTCCCATTGCCATACACAGTGCAAATAGCACACGCTTCTGTTCCCAGCAAGTACAGTGTATTGGACTGAAGCGGAGCTACTCTTCTTGTCAGTTTCCTAAGCAGAGTTGAACAAGATATGCCCGTCTGTGTAGGAAGCACAGTTCCTTTGCTCTGAGCAAGGTCACTGTTCGGAGCCCATAGAAAAACACAGTAAAATAGAAGAGTACTCTTTACACAAAAGCAGAGTGTGTTTCCTGTAAGGCGAGCTAGCGTTCCTTTCGCAGTCCTAAATGGAGTTTAATCACATGCAGTTTCTGGTTCATACGTGCAAGAGTTGTTTCCTGGTAAGAAGAGTCACTATTACTCTCCCATTGCCATACACAGTGCAAATAGCACTCGCGTCTGTTCCCAGCAAGTACAGTGTATTGGACTGAAGCGGAGCTACTGTTCTTGTCAGTTTCCTAAGCACAGTTGAACAAGATATGCCCGTCTGTGTAGGACGCACTGTTCTTTTGATCTGAGCAAGCTCACTGTTCGGACCCATAGAAAACACAGTAGAATAGAAGAGTACCCTTTACTCAAAAGCAGAGTGTGTTTCCTGTAAGGCGAGCTAGCGTTCCTTTCGCAGTCCTAAATGGAGTTGATCACATGCAGTTTCTTGTCCTACGAGCAAGAGTTGTTTTCTGGCAAAAGAGTCACTATTGCACTCCCATTGTCATACACAGGGCAAATAGCACTGGCGTCTGTTCCCAGCATGTGCAGTGTATTGTACTGAGGAGGATCGACTGTTCTTGTCAGTTTCCTAGGCAGAATTGAACTAGATATGGCAGTGTGTGTAGGAGCACAGTTATTTTGTTCTGAGCCAGCTCACAGTTCTGGCGCTATAGGAAACACTGTAGAGTGAAGAGTGTCTTTTCTCAAAAGCAGAGTTTGTTTCTTGTAAGGCGAGCTAACGTTTTTTCCCAGTCCTAAAGGGAGTTGAATCACATGCAGTTTCTGGTCCTACGAGCAAGAGTTGTTTTCTGGTAAGAAGAGTCACTATTGCGCTCCCCTTTGTCATACACAGGGCAAATAGGCACTGGCGTCTGTTCCCAGCAAGTACAGTGTATTGGACTGAAGAGGATCTCCTGTTCTTATCAGTTTCCTAACCAGAATTGAAATAGATATGGCAGTGTGTGTAGGAAGCACAGTTCTTTTGTTCTGAGCAAGCTCACTCTTCTGGTATAGTAAAACACAGTAGAGTAGAAGAGTGCTCTTTTCTCAAAAGCAAAGTATGTTTCTTGTAAGACAAGCTAGCGTTTGTTTCCCAGTCCTTAATGGAGTTGAAACACATGCAGTTTTTGGTCCTACCCAGCAAGAGTTCTTTTCTGGTAAGGAAAGTCACTCTTGTGCTCCCCAATGCCATACACAGTGAAATTAGCACTTGCGTCTTTTCCCCAGCAAGTACAGTGTATTGGACTGAAGAGGAGCTACTGTTCTTGTCAGTTTCCTAAGCAGAGTTGGAACTAGATATGGCCCGTTTGTGTAGGAATCACCAGTTCATTTGTTCTGAGCAAGCTCACTGTTAGGACCCACCCATAGGAAACACAGTAGAGTAGAAGAGTGCTCTTTTCTCAAAAGCAGAGTGTGTTTCTTGTAAGGCTAGCTAGTGTTTATTTCCCAGTCAGAAACGGAGTTGAATCCCATGCAGTTTCTATTCCTACGAGCAAGAGTTGTTTTCTGGTATGAAGAGTCACCATTGCGCTCCCATTGCTATACACAGTGCAAATAGCACTCGCGTCTGTTCCCAGCAAGTACAGTGTATTGGACTGAAGAGGAGCTACTGTTCTTGTATGTTTCCTAAGCAGAGTTGTACTAGATATGGCCCGTGAGTGCAGCAAGCACAGTTCTTTGTTCTGAGCTAGCTCACTGTTCGGACCCCTAGGCAACACTGCAGTGTAGAATAGTGCTCTTTTCTCAAAGCAGAGTGTGTTTTTTGTAAGGTGAGCTAGCGTTTGTTTCCTAGTCCTAAATGGAGTTGAATCACATGCAGTTTCTAGTCCTATGAGCAAGAGTTGTTTTCTGGAAAGTAGAGTCAAAATTGCCCTCCCATTGTCATACAAAGCACAAATAGCACTGGCGTCTGTTCCCAGCAAGTACAGTGTATTGGACTGAAGAGGATCTACTGTTCCTATCAGTTTCCCTAACCAGAATTGAACTAGATATGGCCGTGTGTGTAGAAGCACAGTTCTTTTGTTCTGAGCAAGCTCACTCTTCTGGCCCTATAGTAAACACAGTAGAGTAGAAGAGTGCTCTTTTCTCAAAAGCAGAGTGTGTTTCTTGTAAGGCGAGCTAGCGTTTGTTTCCAGTCCTAAATGGAGTTGAAACACATGCAAGTTTTTGGTCCCTACGAACAAGAGTTGTTTTCTGGTAAGGAAAGTCACTCTTGTGCTCCCAATGCCATACACAGTGAAATTAGCACTTGCGTCTTTTCCCAGCAAGTACAGTGTATTGGACTGAAGAGGAGCTACTGTTCTTGTCAGTTTCCCTAAGCAGAGTTGAACTAGATATGGCCCGTTTGTGTAGGAATCACAGTTCATTTGTTCTGAGCAAGCTCACTGTTCGAACCCCATAGGAAACACAGTAGAGTAGAAGAGTGCCCTTTTCTCAAAAGCAGAGTGTGTTTCTTGTAAGGCA